>NW_028262340.1:150312-300625 GCF_047370975.1 Nipponia nippon
AGTAAATACTCGTCAGAATGAAGGTGCCCATGCATTCATATCCTAGATGATTCTGAGCCATAGTCCTGGAGATCCCCTTCCCTTCTGCAGACTTTACAGCGAGCACACTGGCAGGCTAACATCCTGCTCCTGTCAAGGAAGGAAGAACATTCCCATGTTTCCAGAGCACGAGTTAAGCAATCTTTTCTTCGGGGGAATACCTATTTGATGTATTTTGTTTGTTCTCTGGCTATCACTTCTGTTCTGTAGTCCTCAAAAATCATAAGGGCTGGCAAAGTCCTAATTCTTGCGACATGCTTATGCCCTGGCCTAGCCTAGACACCCTTTTGCATTCAGAATCCTTAAATACGCATCAAAAGCCATCTTTCACTGTTGTCTCTCATGTCAGTCCTGAGTGGTCGCATCAGGCCTGCATCTTGATTGTGTCTCCTACCTTAGTGAGGAGTGAGTTCCATCTTGGTGCCAGATCTGCAAGCCCTTTATGTCCAGGACACAGAAGACCAAAGACTGTCAGTACTGGAACTTGTGGAGCGCTAGAATTAGAGCAAACTGGCAGACTGATGGATGGAGAGCTTGACTTTATCAGGCCCGACCTCTGTGCAGAAGAAGCAGAGGGTCAAATACTGAACTTAGAAGCTCGGGCTTCTTCAAAACTATCTTGAGAGCTTGCAGAATCCGTGTGGGTTTTTTTTCTATGCTTTAGGGAGGGTAAGGAGGATTCTGGGTATATTCTCCAAACATTTTCTCCTTGGAGCTGTGCTCTCTGGGTGCGTCACTGTTGTCAATGTCAATGTGCCTAATCAAATGAGAAAAGGAAGACTTCGCGCTGACACCTGTGGCTGTTGTTAAGTGCTTGATTGAGCTACCTGCATGATGTCTTCTACAAGGATTTTTCACCGCAGTGGTCCTCATGCCAAGAACTGAAGGCTGAGTCCAGCTCCAATCCGATTTGAGGTACCAAATGTCTTACAAACACAGTTAAATCTCCATCTTTCATTTCAGACTGATGGGATAGGTCCTTTAGTGAATGAGCCAAGTTCACACCTGGTGCCAGCCCAGACTTTGGAATTTCTAGCAATGATTCTCAAATGATCTTCAGACTCTTTCTTCCATGGGAGCGGCTTGATGAAAATGAGGATTTCTTTTGAAGTCACATCTGCCTTAGAAAGCAGGAAGGAAGCAGAGCAAAGATGAAAGACACCATGCAATTTTACAGCTCTACTCCTAGGTTGTGGAGCTGGAAGAAAGAATTAACATGAAATCTTGAGCTAAATGGATTGTAGTTGATGTAGTTCAGAAAGCCCAGTGGAAACAGCGCTGGCAGCACGCTTCTGTTAAGAGTTCTTCTAGGTTATATTAAGTGACTGTTTCTTCAGCTGTTTACTAAGCTAGAAGATGAAAAAGCTATATAACGGGCCTTTTTCTGGCCGAGCTGAGGAAGAAATAAAGGAGGAACACCCCGTTGTGTATTTTGTTTTCTCTGTCCTGGCTTGTACCAGTTTAAGAGTCTTGATCAAACGGAAGCAGTTTTTCCCTTGTCCAGGATGACCCACAGGGTTTCTTCCATGCTTTTCCACACCATTTTCAGGAAAGGAGCACTGCATAGTGTGAATGAGAGCCACAAGTCATGCGTTTCTAGTTACAGAACTGGTTTGCTGGAAAAGCTAGCCCACGCTACCTGGAACTATTAAAGGCAGGCAAGGAACGGTATCTGCTGGGGTGCTCTATTTGTGTCGGCACGTGTCTATACAATTGTGTTACTGCTGATGCTAATGGTCGCTTAGCAAGAATATATCACCAGAGTGAATATGTCTACGTAAAGAATAGTCTAAAATTGTGGGTTTATGTCTGACTTGTGTTTCCGATAGTCATGGAAGTCTGAGCCGTCCATCGAAATTCTTGCCCCAAATTCTTAGTTTTTATTTAAATCTGTTTCACCAGTATTTTTTTCTTTCCAGATGAGTTCCATATCTTTAACGTAGTATGGGCTTTTTAATACAACCTTGTTGGGAAGGATCTTTACATAATAACCCCCTCACTTCTGTGCCTTGCAGATAGCTGTAAGTACTGAAGTAACAATTCCTGGAAGAGCTAGTTGGGTGTCTAATCGTGTTGCAGAGTCACTAGATCAGATTCATTTGGTAGAGGTCTTTGGAATTTCTATTGCTTCTATTAAAGTTATGCTGATTTTAAAACCTGAGATGCCTACATGAGTAGTAACTGCACATCAGTGGAAGCTTGGTGTAAAATGCCCAATATATATCTAAAAATTTTTAATAGGACTTCTGTATATTTCCAGTTAAGACAGTCAGCTTAGTGGTAATGGAAAGTTAAGATGAATGGAGGCAACTGTTCAAAGACAAAATATTTTACAATAGCTATCTTTCTTTAAGAGTTTCCTTTTCTCTAAAAGTCCCATAATGTCTAGGGTATAGATTGGCAAAGGAACTAAGGGACAGATAAGCTTAAATTTTTCTTTCCTCCTTTAATGAATGATATATGTGCAACACAAAATAAGGGTTTGGGTCAGATCTTTCTACAGAAGAGTTATATCTGCATGGGCTTGGAGTCCATGTGGATGTAAAGAGGCACAGCTACCAGAAGAGGAGGTGAAAAGGTTCTTCCACCTTTTCTTAACTGACTCTGATTTCTTTATCACATTGGTATTGCTGTTTTGCCATTTGTCTTATTTTGTTTCTGTGCATCCACTGAAGGGATCAGTTCATTCACTACTGTGGCACATCAATATTTACATTGAAAATATCACTTATATCCTTTCTTTACAGACACTGGGATTTTTTTTTAAGGATGCTATCAAGAAGTTTATCGTGACTCAGTGTATTCTGTTGCCAGTGACATCCCTTCTGCTTTACATTATTAAAATAGGGGGAGACTACTTCTTCATCTATGCCTGGCTCTTCACATTAGTTGTTTCCTTGGTGAGTATGAGAATATGTTTGGGTTTCTTCCAAATGCTGGCTTACTTGCATGGCTCAGTGTGCTGAGGTTTAAAAACATAACTGAAAGGAAATGGAGAAAAATCTAAATCTCCTGGGAATTTTAGTGTCTACAAACTCTAACAGTGTGTCTTGCTCTCAGTGTACGTGTTCAGGAATAATAGCTCATATTAATTGTCCACATTAATGTGGTATCTTATATGTTATCTATTTAATACTCGAGTGTCTTCATCAATTGAAAAATAAACATTCAAAGAGCTTTAGAATAGAGACTGGAAATACAGCACTACGTGGTGAAAGGTTTTCCTTTTTCTTAAATATTGGGCTTTTCTTACAGGTTATCAAACACCAGTTCTCAGTTGCATTGCTTTGTATTGAGATGAGTAGCAATTTTCCACTTCTGGTTCTGCTTATATAGCTGCTTTTATACACTGAATTGGTAACTGACGTTTTTAGGGCTTGTATTAAAAGGATCTTTTTGTATATATCATAATGACTTGATGTTTTCTATTGTTACTATGAGCTCCAAGATCTGTATTTTTTTTTCTATTTCAACATAGTGCTTTACTGTCTTTTTGCTCAATATACCAACCATTGCTCACCCAAGGAAGAAATTACAGATATACTGTTGTTTATATTCATTCATTTTTAGATTAAAAGAGCACCTTAACAAATAAAAGAATGATTATATTACAGTAATGTAGTAAAGCCTGCCACATTAGCCTAACAATAAACTTGGGTCAATCAGTCCCTAATTCTTGTGTCAAGTTCAGGCTTCCTGGTTAACTGGAGTGCATCATCCAGAAAATTGTTAGGAATAGCTGGGTAGGAAATCATGATTGTTTTCTTTCTTAAGCTTCTCTTTCATGAGTTAAGTAAGTATTGCCTTTTTTTTTTTTTTTTTTTTTTCCTTCTCCCCACTGCTTCTAGATTCAGATCACTTTTATAGCTTTCTTGGACTTTCAATCTGGCAGCTTCCTTTCTAAAGCACAGGCATTGGCTGGCCACATTTGTACAGAAATGTGATCGTAATGCTACGTGGGAGGCCACTGCAATTCACGCAGGAAAATCTGATTTCCCACTTACATATCCAGTAGCTGCATTGACTTTCTCAGACATGGCAACATGGAAGGAATTGTGGCTCAGTTTAAATCAAGACTGCAAAGTCTTTTCATAATCCTGTTTATATGGGATACACATCTCATTATCTGAATTGTATTTGTGGCTTGTATTTTTGCTTCACTGATTCCTAACGTGTAACTGAAGTAAAACCTGTGTGGATTAGTGGATTTCTGTGTGGCCACTAATTCTGGCATAGTGCAGTTACCAGCAATGTGTTTCTGAGGAACTCGATGGCAATAGTACAGTAGCAGAAGTGCCCCACGTAGGTGGCTTACAATTAACTACTTCGAGTTCTTTCAAGCTTTTTTTTTGTTTGTTGGCTTAATTATACAGTGTTCCCTGTTGTTCTGTTGTGCTGGCTCCTGCTTTCTGTAGTCCAGGTGTCCTTACGCTCTGACATCTTCCCTTTTTATGTCTCTCAATGTATTCTGAAAAATCGTAGTGTTAGGTCTCAAAAATGTGAGTTCACATGTATTGAAATGACTGTTACAGAAAGATTTGTGCAGACTCTGATCAGTACTTCGTAAAGAATTGTTCTTTTTCTTTCAAGCTTTGATCAGCAGTATACTCTTAAATCATAATTCAGCATTTGAGTTACTGCTCTGTCAACCTGAGTGAAATAATCCATTCTTACAGATTATTCTAGTGTAGCCTTATTATTTGCAAAACTGGGGAGATATTAGTTCCTCATGTGATATCCAGTTCGTATTTTAAGTCTTTAGTCTTAAAGGCTTTAAAGGCTTGCTTTTTCATAGAAGGATTAAGCTGACATTTTAAAAGAACGGGTAGTTTCAGGGTTGAAAGAAGATGCAGGATTTTCTGAAATGGCCTGCCCTCATTTGTACACTGAAAGTGAAACATTTTTTCCTTAGCTTCCTTTATACCAGTTATTGACTGCTTTTATTCTTGCCATCTTTTCTTTAAACTATATATTGTAAAAAATGTTGTATGATCTCATATGAGAAACTTTTTGAATGTCCATTTTATAGTCTTTATCAAGCAAGTTTAGTAGAAAGAAGAGATAAGTAGTACCTAACGCTAAATTTCAAGGTGAGAACCAGAACAAAATCGGCTGATACCACATTTCTTTCTGTCCCTTTCCTATCGCAAACTAGTATTTTATTTTTGCTTTGCCTGCCCCTTCCAATGGAGCTGTCCGTGTAGATTTTTTTTTCTTGAGATTTTACAGATACTTTAGAAACTGATAAAACGGGGGTTGGCCTATCTTTTACACAGCAAAAGCTAGAAAATAAAATGGGTCCTGTCAGAGCTACAGACTTCTGCACTGAAAGCTGACGTAGCAAGACCGAGTGGCTCACTTCCCGCCCCCTCTTTTTTTTTCTTTTTCCTGAAGATTAAGTGCATGCCCACACAGTTGGTGCTTTTCAGGTGTCTTGCAATGTCACTGCAGCTTTACAGGGTGTAGATTGTGGTTTGAGACCTTAAGGAGTGGGTTTGAACAGTCTTTGACATGCAAAATAACCTTAAGAGGTGGTAGATTCACCCTTTAGAGTTTGGTTTAGGGAAAAATTCCAGTTGTAATCACATTCCATAACTCTGTCATCATAGTTAGAGTTGCACCCTTCTACCAGTCTGTTATGCCTGCTGATATCAAGGGATTACACAAAGATCAAAGATAAAAACTTAAAATTAGTCCACACATACTGCATGGTCTGAGGCAGTTGCGTGGACTGAAAGACACAGCTGAGTTCTGCTCTATAAAACACCCTCCTACACTCGCTGCAGAATATCTGCAGAGGTTTAAGCCCTTGTCTTAGCAGTTACAGTAAGGAAAATAACTTTTATTTTCTAGCAGTGTTTCGTAATGATGCCCTCACTTGCTATGACTTTGGAAAAGTCAGTTTCCCTGGTTTTAGATTTCACGGGACTTTTTCAACAATGGAGATACTTTCGCAAGTCAAGGTACTTGTTTTCAGTGGAAAAAGAACTGTCAAGATAACTTCGAAGTGAATGTTGATGTCCATTTGCCTCTCATGTCCTGTCCCTATTTTGCTAACCAGAGTTTCGCTAACCAGAATTTAAACTTTTCTCCAGTTGTTTCCTTTAAGACAAATAAATAAAAATCACTTTGTGAAGGTCCAGAGCATGAGGGAAGTGAGTTCAGCTTTCCTTCCCATCACAGTGTTATTCCAATCCTGGCTTTCCTTCCTGGGCTGCATCTGCTGCCAGTTTGAAGAGATGCAGGTGCGTTGTCGTGATTTTTGGGACATGGCTGTTAATCGTTGAGGACCAGAGGCATCAGGCAGTTCCTTAGCCCTGCGTACAACTGGGAGAAGGGGAAGAAAATAGGGGACATGAACTTTCTTGCCTGTTTTAGACCATGGCTTTGCAAGTTAGTAGGAATTTGAAGAAGTGGGACTGTCTCCTGGTTCAGTCGGCTCTGCTGCTCGTTATGAAACGCTTCAGAGCGTTCCAGTATCGGTGGAGTGGGTGAAGGTGACAGCCTGTCGCTGATAAGACCGCTGCTCCCAGCTGTCTTAGTGGCTTTGCCTTCTGCGGTTTGATGAATCCTCAGAGCGAAAGCCCTGTTTACACTAATTCTGCTGAGGACTGTAGATTGTAGATTAACTTGCCCTCACCTCCATCTTGCTGTTGAATTGCTGACCGTCAACAGACTAAGTAGTTGTCTTCATAGACGGGATGGCCCATAGAGAGCCTTGCTATAGATCACACTTCATACGGGACTCCGCTTTATCAAGTGTTTTTTCTGAAATTGTGCCCTCTTCTGGTACTTACTCATGCTCCACCTTTAGTACTAAACACACGTTTGTATGCCTTGTTTTTAATATCTGTATGTGTTTGCAGGTGCTTGTTACAATCTATGCAGACTATATTGCACCTTTGTTTGATAAATTCATTCCGCTTCCTGAGGGAGAGCTCAAGCAACAAATCGAAACAATGGCAAAGAGCATTGACTTCCCGCTGACTAAGGTGTATGTTGTTGAAGGTGAGATTTTTTTTTTTTATTAAAAATACTTTGTAATTTTGAATTTGTGGATTTTTAGCTTTGATTGTGGATGCTGTAGTAGGGCAGTTGCTTATATTCCTCAGCTATTGTAATACATGTCAATGGCTGTACCATTTTCTTTTTTTTGCCTTGGGGTCAGAAAAGTGAAGCTGAAGGTACAGCCTTAACCCAGCATCTCAGTGGAAGCATTGCCTTGGCTCAGTGGAATGGAAATACATAGCACAGTAGGAAATGGAAGCAGCAATCCAGATTCCAATTTTAGAACTTTAAACCAGAGGGAAAAGGGTTTTTTTATCTTTCCTGGTCTCAGTTTAGCATTAATTGCCTCAAAGTCCTTGGTGAAACAGTTGAAAAAGTTATGAAAGTTAAAAACACCTGTTCCTTCTTGGAGTGTTCACACAGACGCTTTCTTATGGTATGGCTGGATGGACTCACACCTTCTACTTGAGACTGTCATTTTTTCACTTTCTAGTAATGAATTTCTTGTCCTCTTTTCTTAGGTCATGGAATATAACGTGGAGCGTGCCAGCTGCCATGTCACTTCTTCTCCACTTCTGCGTTCAGGGAGCACTTTACTGTTTGACGTTTCCACTGTCATTCATTTTGCTCCCTTCTAAACTTGATTTCAGGGACTTGCCCAAATTTTGCTTTGGTTTTGTGCCCCACCTGTGAGGATCAGAGGTGCTTTTATTGCCTTGGTGAAAGCAGTATGAGATGGCATAAAGAGCTGAAATGGTAGAATTTTTCTGTGAGAGAGGGTGATGAAGGCTTTTATCTAGCCTGGAAGTTGTTGCTTTCAAAACTTTGGGCTGGCCAAATCCAGCCACTGCTCTGCCTCAGTGCAGCCAGGAACTACTATTATTGATATATTTGGGGCCCAAGAAACTCTTCTCTTTCCTAGCGAATTTGAAGCTTTTCAAGCTTGAGAGTCAGTACAGAGGCTTGCCAAATAGGTAAGTTTTTCCCATATGCATTGCTGGCTATATCCTAGCTTTTAACCATGGTGGAAGTCCTATGAGGCAGTTGTTGGTACTCTGGCACCTGCGTAGCATACTACTGCATTGGCTTCGTCTGCAGTGGATGGAGGCTGCCAGATCCCCATCTTCGTTCCTGACATCCTTAAGAGTGTTGAGGCAGCACCATTCCCTTCTGAAATGGGGGACTGGATGTGTGAACATCTTTTTGCCAGTGTTTCTGTACTCTGTCTTGGCTCTTCCCACTCCAGAACTGACTTCTTAGTAACATGTGCAACCAAGTCCTTTAATTTCAGGATTCATTCTGTAACAGGCAGATGACAAAGGTTCCTTCTCTACCGACACTTAGTGGAGGATGAAGTTTTTTATGATACGCAGATGAAAGGGAACATTGCTACCCTGTGGCTGGTCAGGTTTCTTCACTGAGACTGGATGCTGAGGCTTAATGCTCTGACCAGCCTCTTCCTCTGTTGATCTTTCTTGGTTTGGTGCTGAAGGTTACCATGACCATACCATGGGTTGGCTTGCAATGGAACAATGGATATTTTGTGCCCTAAGCAGTTGATGCAGCTCATACATTTATAGTCTAAGTATCTTATCTTTTGCTGCAAAAAACAGAGCAATCCACCTCTTCTCTCATAGAGACCTCTTTCAGTCCTGATGTTGCAACAGCTCCTGTCCATAGGCAAAACCAGGCAAAGTTTAACATCTGCTTTGATCTAGACAGCTTTTTAATCAACTGAAACAGTCCATGTTCCATGGAAAGAGATGAGTTTCTTGGCCCCAAGTAGTAGAAACAGTCCATGATTCACCTGATGTAGATAAAAGTAGCTGCAAAAAATTGCCTATTTCAAACAAAATAATATTGAGGGACGGCCTGATATCTGTAGTTCATCTCTTCATCTTCTCCTTATCTGTTTCTAACATCATCATCCTTACCTGTTTCAAATGATCTTTGCTGGCACACTGAAAGAATTCTAACCCTGTTCGTCACAGGTCCTTTGCCAGGAGGGCAGCACATGTTCTATGCAGAATGCTCTTTCCGGTCTGAACCTGAAATTGCAATAGAAATTGCTTTTCTTCTGGATATTAGATCTTCACATGACTGCTCTTATGTTTTTAGTGATTACATTTTACAGACAAAAAAAATTATTTCTCTACTGGAGTCAGTAAATGAGATCATCATTACTTAGATCATTTTAAAATATGCTTCAGCCTGCAAACTCGTTGGCTTGAGTTTGTCTACCATTCGTTGGGGGACTTTGAGAATTCCTTTGGAAGAATCTGTTCTGTGAGATATCGCATAGTCTTCAGTGCATGGGATTATTCAGATCATGGTCTTTAATGTAAGTTTTCCCCATCAGGTTCTAAGCGTTCTTCTCATAGCAATGCTTATTTCTATGGATTCTTCAAGAATAAGCGGATAGTACTCTTCGACACCCTCCTGGAAGATTATTCTGCATTGAACAAAGAGCCAGCAGAAGGAGAAGATGGTGAGAATGACGAGACAAAGTCTAAAACCAAAGTGAGTTCATCTTTGTTTTTAATCATGTTGTTTACATTAACTTATTGGGGAGATATTCCCTTGTGTTTTCTGAATGTATTTTAAAGGTCCTGAATGAGATGCTAAAACGTGATTTCAACATGAAAGTATCCCTGAGCTGCTAGTTGGAATTTCTGGAGCTGTGTGGGTGGTGCAGATAGCACCAAAGAGACCCTAGGAATCCACAGGGGTTTAGCAAAACATTGGTTCCCTGCATGTAAAAAATAGGCCTTCCTTGTAATTGTTTGAATGAGGGACCTGTTCAGGGTTTTAGCTCGTGTTCCTTCTCTTTGGACTGCCACACCAAAGCGTCCCTTTGAAGGAAATGCTTTTGACTATCAGTGTGTCATCTGTGTGCCTTTTGCTACCCACAAGAATTTTGGTGCAAGAGGCACGCACGTGCACACACACGTACAGATTCCACATGTGCATCCTCCCCAGCCCTGGTGAAAAACAGGATGATGGCCTTTCGTTGTCCTTTCCATTGACATGCAGCTGCACATCAAGAGTCTGCTGTAACAGCTTTTGTGGCTTCAGGAGAGTGTAGGGATGGTTAAAACTGATGGAATACTTTCTGAAGAGCATGAAGGAGTAATTCTGAGAAGAAGGCCTCATGCAGCCTAGGGTTAGGCCAATGTATAGATTGTTGTTCAGTCCTGCTTCTGTTTCTTGTAACTGTGTTGGTGGCGGAATTCTCTTCATCCCCGTTTGGTATGGCATACTGCAGAAGTGGGTGATGAGAGGAGGGGATTTTGAGCTCACCTGCACTGAAAAATTCGGAGAGCCTTCTCTAGTCATAATGAGAATAATTTGTTCCATTTCAACAGGTTCTTCAGCTGTGTTCTCAGTACACAAGCCCACATGCTTGCCTCTGACTTGCTAATGTACCTTTGAAGGTACAGATGTCCCTCTTTCCTAATGACAGCTTTAGGGCATGGCATAGCATTTGCTGCAGAGGACAGGAATGTTGTCATTCATTTTTAAAGGAACAGTAGTGCCTTGGGAGGGAGGGTACATGTTGAGTCCTGAAGGAAGTAGGGAGAGGACTTCGTTCTCAATTCTCGGTTGAAAGGCTGTGGCTCTGAATGTCTGCTTCCGTTGTAATGCCTTTTCTTGAGTAAAGAAAAAGGATGAAATCAAGGGATGCTAGGAGAGCGTTTGGAAAGCAGATCTTCCAGCGTTCTTCCAGGTTTGCATAGGCATGTCTGCATACAGAGAAATAAGAGAACACCACCTCATGGTAGAAATCTTGTTGAACTTAAGTTTATTTTTTTTGTAAGTATTTTCTTGAAAAAGGCTCAGTAAGAAATTATGTGTGTGTATCTGCCGGTAGAAGAGAACGGCCTGATTTAGGGACACTTAAGTGACCTAGGAAAAAACAAACTAATAAGTAATAAACTTATTCAGCTGTGTTCAGTCATACCTGATATTACTTCTGCTCTGTTATTCCCTCAGAATAAGAAACAAGGATGTAAAAATGAAGAAGTTCTGGCTGTACTTGGTCATGAATTAGGTCACTGGAAACTAGGACACACTGTCAAAAATATTATCATCAGCCAGGTAAGTCATGATAAACTGGTGGCTTTGCTAGAGCATTTTGTAATTATTGCTGTTTCCAAATGCCTGCTTCCAGATTTGTAAGTGTACATTCACACAATATACTTACGTGCTGCGACAGAAAGTCGGTTTGGTTTTTTTTCTTTGCTGTATCTGCAGTGAACATGCAGTAGCCTTTCAGTCCCCTCCTTGCTCCATCTGGTTGGTAGAAAGCATCTAAGAAACCACATCTGCTGCCATCTTAATTCATCTCAGCAGCCTTCTGAAGTTGGGATGCCTTTTTCTTGTTCTGTAACACTTCTTCCTTGCCTGTTTGAATCTCGGGGCCTTCTCTGAAGGTCTGTTTCCATCCCTGTGCTAGGGATAGGATTGGATGTATCCTGTCTCCCAGCCTGCATTTTTTTAGGTGTTTGTCATTATCTCTGAGAAAGCTATGTGTCTGAGAGTTTCTGACAGTCTTGTTCCTTGGAGCACTGGGAAGGGATGTGACTGAGGATTATGAAATCTGACACAGGAGGGCATTCTTACTTATTTATATTGTATTCTCATACCTTGTGCATTGATTATTGGTAAATAACTTTATTGTGCCATTCTTGCCTGCCCAAATGGGGGTGATCACTGAAGCAATCTCTAGAGATTGCCCAACCTTGCCTTTGAAGAAAAGGAGCCTGACGGTCTGTTTACTCATGCCCATGCCTCTGGCCCTTGCACAATACAAGCAAATTCCTCCCCCAAACCTCCTACTTCAAATTCTTTCATTTGCAAGGCACAGCTATGTGTCTTCTGTTAAATTACTATCAACTATATGCTATCAACACCACTACATGCTTTGGTGTGGATCTGTCTTGTTCCAGGTATCAGTCACCCTTCTTTTCTCCAAGTTCCCCGCCTTTTTTTTTTGTTTCTGCTGCCCTCCTATGCACCTTCTGTAACTCCATCTTGTCTTTCTTGAGATGTGTGCACCATTCCAGGAATGCTGTTCTGTTATTTTCTAAGGCTGTTCACAAGCTTTTCAGGCTGGAAACACCACTATCAAGCTCCTGATAAAGAAAATATCTGTCTTTCTGTTTCCACCCTTGCTTTTTCTTATCCATGCAACTGAACGCTTCAGTGAGGTCCTTCTCACTTTCTGCTTTAAGGCAATTACATCCTAACTTCTGACATCAGTTTTGATCCCTGCTAATTAGCAACTATTACGTACGATGCTTTTGCCACTCTGCTAACACATGTAACTTCTGTCTTTGGATCCACTTTCTAGATACTGTTATTTTGTTGTAACAGGTAGATTTTATCTTCCCTTCCAGAAATTTTCACAAATGCTTCTGCAGTGTCTTTTTCTGTTGATTGTTTTCTGTCACAGCCATCCCTCTTCTTTTCTCTCCTCTGTGTTTCAATAACAAACAATATTCTGGCACCTTCCACATTACCCTAAAAAGACCAAACAGCCACTTGAATGGATTGGAAAGGTACTAATCACCTTCGGTAGAAAACTTGGTAAGGCATGGTCCTGCCTGTGGCCTCTGAAAAGCCAGGCCAGCACAAGTGCTGGTACAGCGATGGAAGCGTAGATTGTTTCCAGGAACAGACATATGACGCAGCACAGACACGTTTTGTTTGGTTTTAAACTTTTTGGAACCTACGCTTAATTCCAAGGAGATGGGTTCTGTACTCCCTCGTCACTTATCTTCTTGCCTTTTCATCTTCCTTCACTACTTACACTTTTTTTTTTAGCTCACTGACAGAAAATAAATGTTTCTTCACTGCATGCATCTAAAGAAAGCAGGTAAAGGCCAGCTGCTTGTTCCTCTTTGTGTATTAGTTCTAAAGTAATCTATTTGTTTGTTTTTTTTTTCAGTGGCGTATCTATTCAAATCTGTAATATGAATAGGCCATGTTTTAGACTTGGATGAAAAACTCATCTTAATCAAGAATGTTGTTTCCTTTCTCTAGATGAATTCCTTCCTGTGTTTCTTCTTGTTTGCTGTGTTAATTGGTCGAAAAGAACTCTTTGCTGCATTTGGTTTCTATGACACCCAGCCTACCCTGATAGGCTTGATGATTATTTTCCAGTTCATTTTTTCACCTTACAATGAGGTAAATTGTTTTCAAGACATAAAGGCTGAAGTATCATCCTATTTAAATAATGATTTTATTTTGGTGGGGGTGGGGGGGTGAAGTTTCTAGGGGCTCTATCCGGTATCTTGTTTTAGTAAGTAGGCTTAGTGCTCCACGTTGGATAAGACTCACAGTTTCAGGTGTGGCCTGGATAAACCTTAGTGAGATCATTCTACAGCCACAGTGATGTGTGGGATGTGGGAAGGAAGGTACAGTAGTATTTACTGACAGTGTAAGGAACTCGCAGATACCTGAATTTTAAAATAATTTGTAATCTGTTTCTCTCCACAGGTTCTCTCATTTTGTTTGACTGTATTAAGCCGACGATTTGAGTTTCAAGCAGATGCATTTGCCAAGGAACTTGGGAAGGCTAAAGACCTATATTCTGCTTTGATCAAGCTGAACAAAGATAACTTAGGATTCCCTGTTTCTGACTGGATCTTTTCAATGTGGCATTACTCCCATCCGCCCCTTTTAGAAAGACTTCAGGCCTTGAAGGATGCAAAGCAAGAGTGACAGGAATCATTGTTGGTTCAGAGACAGTGCTTCCGTCTCAGAAGCAAAGTTCAGAGCTGCTTTTTAATTTCTTTTTAAAAATGGATAATGCCAATTAAGTGCAATGTTAACAGCACCACAGATCTGAGAATCCTGAAACAGGTATTAAATTATAAATGACTTTTTTTTAACAAAAACAAAACTGTGGAACTTAATTTAGAAAAAGTACTGGGTGAGGACCTTCCCCCCCCACACACACTGGCTTTTATCTCCATATCATAGTATAGACCGGTAAAGGGAGGAAAACAAAAGTATAGACTTCAAAGCACCTATTTCTTCAGTTTGTGTATGCCTTGAACATTGCTTTTGATCCTTTTCCCATTCTCAGCGTTCTATGAACCTTCCCAGTCTCAACCCTCTTCACAATGAAGAGGCTTTGAGTGACTTGATTTCTTGTGTAATAATACTTGTACTCGCCAGTCATTGTTTTGTGTTTTAAAAAGCTGAATGCAAGTACAGGCCTTTCTCCTGGATTCATGTCTGTCGTAACTGAAAATGCTACTTAATAAAACCTTCTTTCTCTGAAGTGTGGGAAGAAGGATGAATTACAGCTGAGGAAATGTACCATGGCTTCCTTGAAAACGAGCACTAGTCGGTATTTAGTTGCATTAGAGTGGGATTAGGCTCCTCCTCTTCTCCACTCTGCTGCGGGAGGTGTGGAAGGATGTTACGGAGAGTCAGAACAGGACCCACGTGTCGGAGAAAGTTGCTAATTCTCTGTTCTTCTCCCTTTT
The DNA here is from genome assembly GCF_047370975.1 of Nipponia nippon. Classification (NCBI taxonomy): domain Eukaryota; kingdom Metazoa; phylum Chordata; class Aves; order Pelecaniformes; family Threskiornithidae; genus Nipponia; species Nipponia nippon. Next base: position 164,859 of record NW_028262340.1, read on the forward strand.
GCCTGTGAGTGGAAAGGTTAATAGCTTTTCCACACCTCAGTTCCTCCATTTCTGTCGTCCTTTGCCCAAATTTTTTGTGCATATGGAAGTGTCCAGTTGCTCAGACAGTGTATCAGAGCCAAGCTTTCATTCTGATGCGCTTTGTCCTCCACTCCATGGAGGGTTCTCCATTAATACGAATCCAGCTGAAATGGCAGTGTTGGAATACTTAGAAAATATTCCTGGTCGTTGTTCTGCCCAAGACCTGGTTTGTTCATATAGGTTAGTGAAGGACAAAGTGAATAATTGCAGAGGTGGCTTCTGCATTGATTAGCTCGGATTTTTCTGATGAAAGGTGGAATTAAATTGACTTTTGTTGAAATAAAGATAAAACTTAAATAAACTTTGTATGTGCCATACAAATGTTTTGGACCAGACTGAATGCACATACTTCATATAAAAATCAGGTTTTATATCTGCAGTAAATTAAAAAGTTGTGCTCAGCTCTGTACAAAGAGAGAAGTTGTCGAAGCAAATTCTCGTTGTTTCAGATGTCAGAGTATTCTCAGAGACTTTCCTGTTAGCTTAATTTTGCTTTTCTGATCATAGGGAAAAATGCCTTATAAGATGATGGGCATGATGATGTCTCAGGTGCAACAAGATACAAGATGTTGCTGGAAGCCCTTTGAATGCCTTATTCTAATTGTGTTTATACCCTAGCGAATAGGAAGCTGAACTATAGATATGGACTTAGGAGACAGTTTTACAAATATGGGGAGCCTATATTTGTCATGTTAACTGTGTTTAATAAATGGCCCTTAAAAATAAAAGAATTGACTTGAATCTGTCAATTCAGAAGAGGAAATAAATGTGTCAAGTTTTGAGTTTGAGATGTTGGTTGGTGTAAACCTATGGAAAACATGTTAAATGTGCTCTCAGAAAACCATTTGTCTCACCCATTAGGTAAAACTTATACTCAAAAATGAATTTTGTGGCTATTTCAGAAATTTGGCTGAACACAAACAAAAGGAGAGTAAAGTGGGATAATGAAGGAAATGCCAGTTCCAAAGGAAGCATGAAATACTTGAAATACTTAGGCTTACAGGCGAAGATAGTGTTGTTATGGCAATTGTCTGTTGCTTCCTTTTCTTTCCTGTCACTGTTTAGAGTTGATCTCTGCAGTTCTCCCAGCTGGATTTCGTCATCTCATTCCTCTGAACAAGTGTTCAGAGTTGGTTCCAGTCTGCTCCAGTCACTTCTCAGCACTGGCACTGTTTGTCAGTGTGTGCTGTTGACATTCCTGTCCACGTACTACTGTGCAGACATCTGGAATGCATCTGCTACACATTGCAGACCTTCTACAGCCTCTAGTTGCTTCCTGTGTTCCTGAGAACGGTCAAAATCGCACCTAAATCTTTCTGTGCATCTGCTGCCTTCCCAGGTATCTAAATCCTCCTACAGTGTCTACACAGCCACATGACCAGCCGTGACAAACCAGCCTGATGACAAGGTATGTCTACCAGGATCAGCCACACATCCCTTCTAATTAATGACCAGTTTTGAGGAGAGAGGCAAGAAAATTAGCAAGAGTGGGCTTTTGTTTTCTGTTAGCTGTAGCTAATAACGTTCAACTATTCAAGGCAAGGGAACCCAGAGCAGAGCGTCTCTGGCAGTGCACTCCGCGCAGGCATCTGAGGGGCTGGTGGGCACTGATCAGCAGTGTCCTGCCCAAAGGCCGATAGCTCCAGCTTCCCATTCCCTGCCTCATCAGCTTTTTCTGGTGGTCTAAGTAGAAGCTTGAGAGAGGACATGGCGACAAAAAGTCCAGCCCAGACCTTGGAAGGAGACAGGAGGAGGAGTAAAATTGGAATGCTTTATGGAAATAGGCACGAATATCTCCCTTTCAGCAGTCCCGGCACGTTTCAGGGGACTCCATGAGTCATGCTGTGGACATAACTTACGTCCACACAGGACTGCTAGGGCCACACAGCTTCTAATTTTTCTTCGTTGCCAACGGGTCCTGCCACTTCGTGTCTGGATTCTTTGCTCTGAGGGCAGTGAGGCACTGGCACAGGTTGCCCAGCGAAGCTGTGGGTGCCCCATCGCTGGCAGTGTTCAAGGCCAGGCTGGATGGGGCCTTGAGCAACCTGCTCTGGTGGAAGGTGTCCCTGCCCAGGGCAGGGGGTTGGAACCAGATGATCTTTAACTCCTCCAACCCAAACCATTCTGTGATTGTATTCCATGATTAGATGTGTCGTCAGGGACACTGTGGAAGAGATGCGTACACAGGTAAATCTGTCTCATGGCATGAAAGTGAACCGACTTGTGTTGTTTCAGCTTGCTAACGCGATCCCGTGTTCTAATCGTCTAACAAGGCACTTGGGAGGCTTACAGGGCACAGACTGCACAACCAGCTCTGCGAGGCCCGGCAAGTAACTGGGGGCTCCCCTGGAACGTGCCCGAGAGGAAAATAAGTGGTGACCTCAAGGCAACCATTGTGCATGTAGGAACAGCGGGGGCTACAGCAGCAGGCACTGCCGGCAGCGAGACAGAGAGGGCTCTCGCGGCCTCCACCTTCGGGGGTGCTGCCACGATCCCGGGAGCTGCCGGGTGGAGGTGGTCTCTCAGCCGCTGTTCCGCCTCCGCTTCCTCGCCGGCTGAGCCGCTCTCCAGCGGGCGCTCTCCTTCCCCCCGCCGCTGGGCTCCGCTCGCCGCCCGGGAGGGCGGGGGCCCGGGCCCGCCTGCGCACGCGCGGCTGCGGCGGGCACGAGCGCCCGAGTGCGCGCGCGCCGCGGCCCGGAGGTGACGTCAGGGGCGGTGACGTCAGGAGGCGGTGCGGGCAGCCCGGCGGCGGCCTCCTTTGTGCGGGGCGGCGCGGCGCGGCCGGGGCGATGCTGTCGGGGGGGAAGAAGGCCGCGGAGGCGGCGGCGGGCGGCGAGGGCGGGCCTGAGGCGCCGGTGCCTCCGCCCGCCGCCGCGGGGGCCCTGGGCTCTTCTGCCGAGAGCGGCGGGGCTGCGGAGCGCACTCCCCGCAAGAAGGAGCCGCCGCGGGCCTCGCCCCCGGGCGGTCTGTCCGAGCCGCCGGCCGCCGGTGCCGCCCCTGCGCCCGGCGCCGAAACCACCGGCATCGCCGAGACCCCCGAGGGTCGCAGGACCAGCCGCCGCAAGCGGGCCAAAGTAGGTGTGGGGGGGCTCGGGCTACGGGCCCGGCCCCGCCGGACCCCGCCGGCCCAGAGCCGCGGCCGCAGCGCGGGTCTGGCGGGCGCCGCGGCCTCGGGCGGGCCGCGCTCCGGCCGTTGGGCTGCCGGGCCCCGCCCCTGCTCGGGGCAGCCGGCGCCGCCCGGGACGGCTCCCGGGGAAGGGGCCGGTGGGGCGGGCAGCGGGCCCGGTGCCCCCGGGACCGCTCCCTGCCTGGGGCGCTGGGCACAGCGGCCTCCCCGGCCCGGTCGGGCCTTGCCGGGCGGCGCTGGTGTGCGGGGCGCGGGCGCTGCCGCTGCCCCGGGGAGGAGAGTCCTCCTGCTGGATAAACGTGCAGGTGCGCAGGAAGCTGATGCGGGTTAAGGTCTCGCATTGTCAGGGCTCGCGTCACAGCTCGCCGTCACAGGGTCTGGGGAGAACTCGTGCGCTTTCACAGAGAGCAGTCGGCAACCGTCCTCGGAACTTTGTAGGGCTTTCTGCTCAGATACCGACCAGTAAAAAACAAAACAAAACAAAACAAAAACACCCTAGCATTGCATCTTATGCTCTGACGTTTTCACGAGCACCTTCATGTTGTTCCTGGGGGTATACGGATGCGGCTTCTCTTGAGGCCTATGTGCTTGGAGCGATGCTGGTATTGCAGGGTTATAAAGGCGATGGCCACATTCAGTCCCCTGTTCTTCAGCTTCCCTCAGTTGGTGTTGGAGAGTTGAGGCAATGCTGTGTTAAGGGTGAGACTTAGAAATGAAATCTAACGGCCGTAAATGGCTTCCAATAATTTGGGCCTGTGGCATGTAATTCTTATAGGTTATTCTGAATGTCTGAGAACATTAGGGTTTTTTTCATGGAACCTTGGAAACCTTGTTGCAGAAGACTTTGAAGATCTTGGCTGTGCCCAAAGCTGGGTGTGTTTGATATGGAAGCTGAAATTACTTTTAGGAACTCTGTGTGTTGTACTGTAGCTGTGGCATTGAATGTCTGGCTCTTCGGAGCTCTTATGTGACACGATAGCTGGACTGGGCCTTTGCGTACAGGAGCTGTTGGGTAGGTCAGTCGTGGTGCATCTTCTAAACTGAAAGAGGGTAGATGCAGATGGGCGTAAGGAAGACATTTTTTACGAGGAGGGTGATGAGACACTGGCACAGGTTGCCCAGAGAAGTTGTGGATGCTCCATCATTGGAAGTGTTCAGGGTCAGGTTGGATGGGGCTTTGAGCGACCTGCTCGAGTGAAAGATGTCCTTGCCCGTGGGAGGGGGGTTGTACTGGATGATCTTTAAAGGTTCCTTCCAGCCCAAACCGTTCTGTGATTCTGTGGTCTTCAGAAGCAGCATACCTGGGTTTTACGTGCTTTATAGCGGTCTGTTAACAAGTCGGAGTTGGTGTGCTGTCAGCGGGTTGTGTTTGGGTGATGTTTCTCTGCGTTGACAATACCTATTTGCTAAGGGCGTTCATCTCTTTTAACACAGTGTATCCCCATGATCACTTCAGGCTAGCACCAGGTTGCCTTACTGCGAATGTTTGTGGTATGAACTCAGCTGGGGAGGGCATCCAGGTTAAAAATAAACGTAGGGAAAAGCTTAGTTTTTTATTGGACTTGATCTCTGAGAGTTGTGTGAGCTCAAGGAGGATGGGAGACTTCAGAGGGCTTTAGGGCAGAAGTAGTTTGTGTTGGTTTCAAATACCTGTGATACTAGACTTAGGATGCTGTGGGATCTTTGTAACTTGCTTCAGAGTGGGAGTTCACAAAAGATCCTGGTGGTGCAACATTTGCTCAACAATGTGAAAAACTGAATGTGCTGAACAGGATGGAATGTAAATATTTGAAAGCAGATCATGGAGTGTGTGAGTGTTTTACTGAATTTAGGCTTTCCTATACACGGGCTTCCCAATGCTACTTTGAATTGTGCCCATTAATGCCCTTTCTTAATGACTGACCTACAACTGTGAAAGATTTGTCATTCCAGCTTCTCATGGTAGAAGCTGACCTGTGGGATGCTGGAGGCACACTAGCTGCTCTGGTTTTATTTTTCACATGGCTGCATATTGTGAGAAGTGCTTTTTTCCTTTCTAATAGGTGGGTAAATCAATAGCAATATACAAAGCTTTCTTACTTTGGAAAAAAGCTTGGTTTATTAAATGGTATGAGATACATCCTTTCTAGGTTATTTCTTGGGGTTTCCATGTTCCTTTAAGTTGGAGCAAGTCTTTTTAGCTGGTAATATTATTTATTTATTTTTACTGAAGAACAGAACAAAGCATACATAGAATCATAGAATCGTTTAGGTTGGAAAGATCATCAAATCCAACCGTTAACCCAGCACTGCCAAGGCCAGCACTAAACCATGGCCCTAAGCACCACATCTCCCCGTCTTTTAAATACCCCCAGGGATGGGGACTCAGCCACTGCCATGGGCAGCCAGTGCCAGGGCCTGACAGCCCTTTGGGTGAAGAAGTTTTTCCTAATATCCAACCCAAACCTGCCCTGGCGCAGCTTGAGGCCGTTCCCTCTCGTCCCATCGCTTGTTACTGGGGAGAAGAGACCGACCCTCCCCGGCTCCAGCCTCCTTTCAGGCAGTTGCAGAGAGCGATGAGGGCTCCCCTCAGCCTCCTCTTCTCCAGGCTGAGCCCCCCCAGCTCCCCCAGCCGCTCCTCCCCAGCCCTGTGCTCCAGACCCTGCCCCAGCCTCGCTGCCCTGCTCTGGCCACGCTCCAGCCCCTCCATGGCCTTCGTGGGGTGAGGGGCCCAGCGCTGAGCACAGGATTCGAGGGGCGGCCTCACCAGTGCCCAGCACAGGGGGACGATCCCTGCCCTGCTCCTGCTGGCCACACCATTCCTGATACAAGCCAGGATGCCATTAGCCCTCTTGGCCACCTGGGCACACTGCTGGCTTGTGTTCAGGCGGCTGTCGACCAGCACCCCCAGGTCCTTTCCCGCCGGGCAGCTCCCAGCCGCTCCTCCCCACGCCTGCAGCGGTGCCTGGGGTTGTTGTGCCCCAAGTGCAGGACCCGGCCCTGAGCCTTGTTGACCCTCACGCAGTGGCCTGGGCCCATGGCTCCAGCCTGTCCAGGTCCCTCTGCAGAGCCTCCCTGCCCTCCAGCAGATCAATGCTCCTGCCCAGCTGGGTGTCACCTGCAAACTGACTGAGGGGCCCCCGATCCCCTCGTCCAGATCATTGATAAAGATATTAAACAGGACCGGCCCCAACACTGAGCCCTGGGGAACAGCACTGGTGACTGGCCGCCAGCTGGATTTAACTCCATTCACCACCACTCTTTGGGCCCCGCCATCCAGCCAGTTTTTTGCCCAGCAAAGAGTATGGCCATCCAAGCCATGAGCAGCCAGTTTCTCCAGGAGAATGCTGTAGGAAATGGTGTGAAAGGCTTTACTGAAGTGCAGGTAGACAACATCCACAGCCTTTCCCTCCTCCACTAAGCGGGTCACCTTGTCATTGAAGATCAGGTTGGTCAAGCAGGACCTGCCTTTCATGAACCCATGCTGACTGGGCCCGATCCCCTGGTTGTCCCGTATGTGCCGCATGATGGCACTCAGGATGATCTGCTCCATAACCTTCCCCGGCACCGAGGTCAGGCTGACAGGCCTGTAGTTCCCCGGATCCTCCTTCTGGCCCTCCTTGTAGATAGGCATCACATTTGCAAACCTCCAGTCGACTGGGCCCTCCCCGGTGAGCCAGGACTGCGGATAAAGGATTGAAAGTGTCTTGGTGAGCACCTCCGCCAGCTCCCTTAGTGCCCTTGGGTGGATCCCATCCGGCCCCATAGACCTGTGTGTGACTAAGTGAATGGCAATAAAGGGTTTGGTTTGGTTTGGTTTTTTTCGGTCTTGTGTTTAGCCATTAGTGTGACCATCCTGGAGAGGAGGCAAATGTGATCCTCTGTACCAGAGCAAGATGAGATCTTGTGTACAGTTCTGGTCACCCATGTTTGACAGATAAATTCAAGTTGGAACATATGGATTGGACACAGCGGCAATTTGTTATCCCTGAGTTTGACAGGGAGGTGAAGGAAGGGAAGAAAACTAGAGAGGTTAAATGATGATACAACAAATACACATAAACTGGGCTCGATATGAGTAGAAAGTTCCTACTATTGGACAATAGGGTGATGAAGACTTTTTTTTTTAGTGGAGGTAAAAACACATGGAACTTGTTAAGCTGCTGAAGATTTTATAACATGGTAGCTATAATAAGACTCTGGACAAGGTAACTCAGGCCTTTGAGCTGTAAGCAGTTTTGTTGCTTGCAATGTTCATTTTAGTAGTGAGACTTACAGACGTCTTCAGTGTGTTTATCCTCTGTTCTGCTTTTTACAGGTGGAGTATAGAGAGATGGATGAGAGTCTTGCAAACCTGTCAGAAGATGAGTATTACTCGGAAGAAGAGAGAAATGCTAAAGCTGAGAAAGAGAAAAAACTACCACCACCACCTCCACCAGCTCCTGCAGAAGAAGAGAATGAAAGTGAGCCAGAGGAGCCATCTGGTGAGTAAAGAGAGACCTTCTCCTCTGACACTACTTACCTGTTTTATTGCCAGAAATTAAGCGGGGTCAGGTGCAGCATCATGAATCCTGTGTCTGGTTTTGAATGATTGTTCTACAGTGTTTTGTTTGCTGGCCCCATATGTGGAAGGAGGGGAAAAAACACAGAAGAGCAGCCTGATAAAGATGAGAATATGCATGAACTAATTCCAAACTAAGCCAAACCTCTCATACTGTAGATTCTCATGATCCTTTTTGACTTGTCTGTGGAAGCTCATTGACCAGAATAGCCTCTTTGGCTTAGCCTCTTTTGACTTAGCTGCCACACCTGCTCGTGTACCAACATTCACTTATTCCTCTGAGAGAAAAGAGGTTAGATTTACTGGGGGGGTTGCTATGCAGGAGAACAGATTTAATCTACAATGATTTCTGTGGCTTTAAACTATGACTCTCATCTTAAGTTCTGGTTGGATACTGTTTGCTTAAACTTCAGTGCTTTCCTCATTACCTTTGACAGAGTTGTAAAGCTTCACTTTACATTGCAAAGTTTTTCGGTCAGTCTTGTTCAGGAAGCAGCTTTTGAAATTTACGGTATTAGCAGTGCCCTATTTATTCTTTACCTCTGTTGTGTTTACAGCTACCACCATTAGTTAGGTCTGGTGTTGGTGTACTACTCTGTCTGCAAAATCATGCTTTTGCAAAGTTCATCTGCCAGAGAGATTTCATGATATGATGTGTGTGCTAGTTGGTTTTAGGCAATAGCTGAAATCTAGTAGTTGAACTTTTGCTGGTTCATCACTGATGTGAATAACTGTTAGTCTTCAGTTCTACTGCTCTTAATTGGCTTCTTTTTGGCTGGCAGATTTGAGAATGTAGACAATAGGACAGATGTGAGTTTGGGGATACTTACCTTCAGTTTCAGAAAATATATTAAAAGCCACAGTTGTGTTTTATGTCTTAGGATTTGCCCCTGTAATCTCTCCTCAGTTGTGGCTGTTGGCTCCTGGCTTGATACAGAAATACTGTAGCTCATATGCTTGACTGAAATATTTGCAGTGATAAAAATCCTCCCCACCCCTAGCTGTAGCTGATCTGTCAAAAATGGAATTTTAATAGGTGTAATTAAGCAAGTATCTTAAGTTTACTATTTAATTTAGCTTAGACTTCAGATTAATCCTTGAGACCCAATATAAATACACTTTTGATATTTCTCAGGTGCCATTTTGTGCCTCTAAGAATGATTGTTGAAATCAGTTTGAGGTATAATCAGTGAAGTACAGTGTTTTATCCCATGAAGGAAGAAATGTGGAAGATAGGCAGTGATAGACTCATGCTATTCCATACACACAACAGTCTGTTAAGCAGTTATTCTGCAAGCACTATATTTAGTCATCTAAATACAACGGATTCTAAAACAGGCTATGTCTAGCTGCCTAGAAATAAGTAGATTTCAGGTCATCATATCTTTTCTCCATTCCTAGAAATCCTGTGATATGCATGAAGCAGTTATGTAAGAAGACGACAAATTCTCAGTTGTCATTCCATAGCTAATCTTGCTGTATTTTTAAAGGCTTCTGAAACTATATACATTGGTGGATCTCTCTATCTTTGTCTTTACTAATGCAGGCATCAAGAGCATCAGGTCATCTTATGCTGGCTGTTAAAGTGCATTGAAACTTCTAATTCAAACAACTGTTAGCAGGAAGAGGCGTGGAGTCTGCTGTATATAGAAGTGATGTTTATGATTGAGGTTTCTTTCTCTGTCATTTCTTTGAAGCGAAAATATAAGTGTTCAATAAGAAATATTAAATAGGACAGTAATACTAGAGCAGGATTGCATATTGAAAATTTAACAAAATACAAAAAGTTAGCTTTTGCATTACTGTTAATTTATTCTCATTGCAGACCTTAATAATTTCCTTTGTATGTTTAAAGCCTGCAAAAACATAGGTAATGCAGTGGAGGTGTAAAGCCGTCATGTTATAGGTTATGACCTTTTGTGTTGAAAAGCCTAATTGTGCAAACTTAAAAATATAATAGTGACAGTAGCTGGTATTTCATTAGTCTGTCCTCACAGACAGTTTACAGTAGAAGGAGGTTATTAAGTATCACGCTTTAGGTGACAGTGAAATGCTGGTCTTATTTGGGGTGGGTTCTATTAATGTGTTCAGTTGTGGGGAATTCCAGATGTTTTGGCTATGCAGATTGTTATAGTCTGGATTTAAAAGATTTACTGCAGGTTATTGCAGAGCGTTTTTAAAAGGCATAACAGTATTTCATGGTTAAGATAATTTCCTTAAAGCATCTCTCCTCGATTTTACTTGAGAAATATTGTCTGATAGCAGAAAGCTTCCAAACTCACTTTCAGTGCTAAATGACATTTGTGTTCTTGTTTGCCAATATCCATTTTGAAATTAAGGAGCTTGCTGCTTTTGTTTTTCTTCTCTAAGGATCTTTTTTGTTTGCCCTCACAAAATTGGATTTTCATTTTTATAGCTTCCTGAAGATTTTCTTAACCAGCTCCTGTCTTTTTAGTTTTGTCAGTATTCTTACTTTGTGGTAATCTTATGTTTCTAGCTGCTGTTTTCCAAGGAAGTGTGAGACTGAATATGATCCAGATTAACTTCAAGTGAATAGTCAAACCTAGTGGTGCTCTGTCTCTGTCTTTCATCTGACTTGTCTGTTTTCCTAATTAAATGCAGTGCTCAGTGGTAATCGCGTGCTGCTATTCTTTATTTGAAGACAGTGGATGATTGTATGAAGCAGACTCCTTTGTAGACCTTCTTCCTGATTGCCGTTCAGCTCATGGTCCGTTATTCTGTTGTCTTGAGCCTTTCAGCGGATTCTACTCCTGCACATGTTGTGTTTAGCTGCAATAACTTGATGTTAACGTGAATCAGCAGTTTGCTTGCTGCTTTGTTCCTTTGCAGCTGGAACATGACTTTCTTACGGGGAAGGAGACGCAGTCTGCACTAGCAGGCCTTGTTCCCACACTTGTGTACTCCGACTAGGGAGCGTTTAGAATTGTGTCTGAGCAAGCAGTAATAGTGATGCTTTTTTTTGACCTAACATTGAAAATGGTTTAGCTGTTATTAACAGAAGAGGAGAATATTGGTGTCTTTTTGTAAGTAAACCGAGGGCAATTTTGTCCCCTCTACTCATTGTCAGTGCTAATTCAGAGATAATGAATGCCACAGGCTGATGTCAGCATCTTTTCGATTTCTTAACTTATGGAAGGCACAAGTGTAACTTTTCCTGCAAATTAATGGCCTATGCTGGAGTGTAAATATTAATGTTGAGTTGTGTTAGTCTCTCCCAGAATGGAAGCAGGTCTTATAATGTTCCCAGCAAAATAAAGTACTTGCAGTGTAGGTGAAGTGAGGAATTTTCTCTTGCTATTGCAGATACATTAGTTCATAGAATCCTGACTTTGGGACTTCTGAGGCCTGTCAAAATACAATTATTTGTCACGGTCTCTCTTGTGAGTTTTTGAACTTCCCTGCTGGTAGACTGATCGTATAAAAGTACTGACTGTTGCTCCTCTACTGTAGCTGAGTGCAAATGTCTTTCTTGTTTCAGTTCCTATTTTATTTATCTGCAGATGTGTAATGTTACAGCATTCCAGATGTTAATCCAAGTTATTGAAGTATGAAAACATTTGGTTCACTTTCTGTGTCTTGCTTTAGGGGCTAAATTTGTAGTTCAGATGAAATTCTTTTAAGTTAGTGTATCCACTAAGAGCTTCAAATTACATTCTGGGAAAATTGTCCACCCAATCCCAAACTCTAAAGAGTAATCCTAACAATTGTGTGTTCAGCCTCAGGTTAGACCTTACTCTTGCCTGTTTGGAGATGACACCTTGAGCAGTTGTGCTCTAGGAAGCGACCGTTCCATTTGCTACCTTGATCTCAGCAGTTTGTTTCAGTGAGGGTTTGTTTGGACTTGAGAAAACACCCAATTTGCTGACTATTAAAGCACTTGGTTTGAAGGAGCCTTGGTACAGGAGCAGCCAGCCGAACAGTGCTCGGCCGTCTCCGTAGTGGTCCATGGCTTCCCGCTCTCTGGAGGTGACAAGACTTTAGGCAAACATCTGAGTATGGAAGAATATTGCTTACGAGCTGAACTTGGAGCTAGCGTCTCCCGTGAAGAAGGGCAGCGTGTGAGGTGGCCTGTATTAGCTTTGTTCCTGCAGGCGTTGCAGCTGCACTCATCTCTGTTCCAGAAATGCTCTGTTCCTGGTTGTGTTGTAGTCCTGTCAAGGCTGCTCTTTAGGACTTACATGCAGGCTGAGGTGATTTTGAGACTTATTCAGATCTTTCAGATGAGTGCTTTGCCTTTCCTTGTGTTTCCAGCCCTGGATATGTTGAAAGACCGATGTCTTTCAGTGCTGGGTATTGATCGCATTACTGATCAATGGTATTGACATGTACTTGGCTTCAAAGGCGGTCTTAGTGTGTTAGAACATTGTTGGTGTATCAAGGGCGCTGAAGCCAAAATAAGTGGTCTGAGCCTTTCAAAAAAAGTTCCGTCATCAAGCTTCAAGGAAGGGTTTATGGCAAAAAAAAAGAACAGGCTCTCTTGAAAGTAAGAGGCTTTTCAGAATGGTTCAAACTATCGCCTTGCGTATGGGGAGACTCGGGAGTACCAAGGGCAAGATTATCAAATTCTTGTGGTTTGAGATCCGTAGAATCTGATGGTATCCATCCACCAGATCTTGGCAGTAAGAAATGTAATCTTATTATTCAAATCCTAGCCATTAATGACGTTGACCATAAGTATTTAGCCACCAGGAATGCTACATATTGTGTACTTCTTTATTTCCCATAAAGTCTGATGTAAAGCGTTCCAGTAACACGGATAACACTTTAGAAGACCGCAGGGTTTGGTGCCCTGAACCTAGGTTCCAGAGGATGGGATTCTCAGAAAATGGGTTTAGTTAGTTGGTGACATTTAATACCTAAAACGCCAACTGCCGGGCCTTTATGTCCAGTATGGTTTAACTTATGGAGTAAGGTCCCTGAGTTCTCCTCTTTCCTTCCACAGGGCAAGCAGGAGGACTTCAAGACGACAATTCTGGAGGGTATGGAGACGGCCAAGCATCAGGTGAGGGTGGCGTTTGATGCTTGCCACTTAGTAGCAAGAGCCGCCAAGTTAGGGATTGATGCTTGCAAGTGCGCATGGGTGTGGTTGTCCAGAACTTAGCAAGAGATACAGGAGTTGTTTACCCACCTGTTAAAAAAGCGAGGGGTATTTTCAAATTTCAGTTGAGGTCTGTACCGACTGCGGAAAAGGACGCTAAGCTATGTTGAAATGCCTCAGGCCGATCTCTCATCCCTCCACTCCTCTCCATGTTTAGAGGAGTCCAAATGTGCAAAAAGATACTTCTTACCTAGCCAGTTTCTATGACACAGAAAGCCCTGGGCTTCAGCACAGTAGACCTTTTTTCTAATTTGCTGAAGAAACATAGCGTGGAGTACCTTTTTGCTCCTTTGTTTTTGTTTTTTCTTTTGAAAGGGTTTGTGTTTGAGCTGTGTGCCAGTGGTTAGCCCAGGAGATTTATCTGTTGGGGAGATTCATAGTCTGCTTCTCAATGGACTGGATTGTGAATTGCATTCGCCATTTGACCTAAGTACTGATGCTAGCAGTATGCACTTATTGCTTAATTCACAGAATTGGTGTCTTTACTCTTAAGTCCTTAGAGTGCTACTGAAAATCTTTCTCCAACTCTGCCACTTTCGCTCTCACTTGAGGATTGAGGATTAGGGTTTTAAGCAAAGGAGTCGAAGGCTCCAGAATCTATTCTGTACCTCTAAGTTGCTCTTTTTGAAGCAGATATAACTTCAAGATATTCATCTGAGAGTGCTTCCTTGCTGTTCTAAGTAAAGGAGCCTAGTTATGTTTTGGATCTTACCACTTGCACAGAGTTTCTGACTATTAAAGATTGTGGGCTTAAGGATGCATTGCCTATTTGATTTTTAGGCAGGCATTGTCTGTTTGGAAATTCTGCATATTTTGCATTTTATATATATGCTGAGGTTATGCTTTAGCAATTGTCTGATTCAGCAGCCAAATAACTTTCCTTCACCTGCAGATGTTTCAGTAAGTCTTTAAATGAGCAGCATCCCTCAAGATTTCTTCTGTGGGGAAGAAGATAATCAAAACTTCAGCACATTAGTTGCTGATGCTGAATGTCAGGAAGTGGCAAGTGTGTGTGCGAACCTGTGTGAGGAGGAGATGAGAATCCAGTCGAGGCAGAGCCATTCCTACAGTCGTTAAAGAGTTGCCTGCCCCAGGGAAGTGTGTGCGGTTCTGAATGGTACTCCCTTTAATGTGTTGCTTTGATGAAACATAAGCAGTAAGGGTGTGGGACGGGGGGATTTAATCAGCCTGAAATTGATTTAACTTTGAGCTGTGTAGTTGCAAAAGTAAATTCGAGGACATTTAGTTCATATAAGATCTGCCAGTGGTTCGGCCAAACAAAATGGTATCTTCACTAATAATAGCTAGACTTATTCTAAATTCTGGTGTCAAACCCTGTTGTGGTTGGTTTATTTTTCTAAATACCAGTGCTCACCTGGAGCTATTCTGATATTTTAGTTTTAAAGTTCAGGTATTGCCATAAAAGACATGTGGCCTTAAAAAAAACAACAACAAACCACCCCCGTACTGGAGTTCTTTCCAAGGCTGTTAGGAGCACCAGTTTCTCTGGCTTCTCAATTTGAAGAAATAAATGGCAAAGATTTTTAAGAAACTGGTGAGTTGCCTTAAATCCACGTGTCTGAGAGTTTTCTGGTAGTTGATCACTGCATGACAGTCAACGCTTTTTAGCAAATATCTGGAGAAGGCACACTCCTTTTAGCATAAGGCTGTAAGAGGGAGTCAGGTTCAGCATTTCAAATCTTTGTTTAACTGGCCATTCTCTGAAAATTGTACTGCTGAGCTTTTTGTTAACACTTGATGATCCAGAACCTTAATTAAGATTTGTTAACATTAATAAAGTATCAGAGAATTGGTAACTTTGGTTTGATTTACATGCAGTTTTACGGAGTTCATAGTTTAGCATATGCATTCATATGTAGGTGTTTGCACAGTTGGTCCAGCGTTAGACTGAAGGACAACAAAAGGGCTGGGGGATGTTTATTACTGGAGAAGCTGAGGTTCTAGCAGAGCTATGGGTTTCTGTTCCATAGCTGACTGAGTGTCAAGAAATGTTGCGAGTGTGTCAGCTTTTAACTTCATTTTACCTTCTTGCAGTGCGCTGTAGCCTCTGTTACTCATTTCTTCTTGTTGTAAAATTCCTGTAAATGATGATACAGTTTTCTTTACTTTGAATCATCATACAGTTAGATCTTCTAATCTTTGCTTATGAATGAATTTTGCTAGCTTCACGACCGTTTCCTTGCTTAAATTTTTTTCTTCACCTTTGGGATATAAAAATGCTTGGCAGTTAAAGGTGTGTGTGGTTGCACCAGAACTGAAAGAAGAGAATTCCTCTCCCCAATACGGTGACGTGTGTACGTCTGCACATGAACTTCAAACTTCTCAACAGTTGTCTTGGTTAGTGTAACACACTGCAAGCTTATATTTTCTTTGATATTTATTATAATCTTTTGAGCAAGTCCAGTTTCAGCAAATGATCTCAATCTTACTGCATTACTTGTGAGTTTTTTCCCCTTGGGATGTACTGGCTTATGTATTTCCAGAACAAATGTCCTCCTCTGTCTGGCCTGATGTCAAGTTACTTCCTAGGACATAAGAGATTTATGTTGTTCTTGCTGTATTTCACATATCAGTATTTCATTTTGCTCGCTGTGCCTGCAAGATTCACTTTCTGCACTCTACGTGTGTTGTAGCCCTTACGCAGCTGTGTCTTAGTTTGTAACTTTATTATATATAGTATAACATTCAAATGAGATTGAGGAATGTAGGGTACGTAACTGTTACTTCCTTGCCAGTTTTTGAATTGATAGAAGTACAGGTGCCTTTATGAATGACGTCTTTCCATAGAGAAAATGTCTCCTGTATATGTTCAACATTAGCCTTTCACATGTGGAGCATTTAAAAGGAGAAGTCAGGAATTTGTAGTTGTTGACTATAGGCAGCACTTGGGGAGGGGACACAGGAAAAGCGTAAGTAGGATTGTATTTCATTGCACTGCCTGTTGCGAATGCATAAAATACACAAAGGAGAGGTTAAGATGGTTTCCTCCAGCTTGAGGAGTTCAGTGCAAATGAAGCCTTGGGAAGCAGGGAGAGGAGACTGTAGGCATTGTGCCTGTATCTTACAGATCTTCTGGCTCTGAACGGGTTCCAAAATGTTTTTCATATTATGGTAGAAACTGGAAACCACACAGATGAAGGACAGCATCTAAAGCAGTTATGTTTCATTGATATTATACTATATATATACACATTTATATATAATATATTTTATATATATTATATATATTATATTATATATATTATATTGATATGTGCCCCTGCCACCCTTATTTTTCAGGGTTTTTTTGTTTGTTTGTTTGGGTTATTGGTTTTTGGTTTTGTTCTTTTTTTTTTTTCCCCCTGTAGTATAGCTTTTTCATTAACCCTAGATGATACCTGTAATTAGAAGAACTGTTGACTTGGGAACCTGCATGTCTTGCAGAAATAAATAAAAGGACTAAATGAAAGCATGACATGAAATTGGCCACCGTATCAAGGCTAGATGCACTGGCTAGGAAGGGTAGTGTAAAAATACTTACTTAGCAGTTCCTTTTGCAGTGCCTGTAGACAACTTGTCTTTTTATTGTAGGTGTGGAGGGTGCAGCTTTCCAGAGTAGACTTCCACATGACCGTATGACATCTCAAGAAGCTGCCTGCTTCCCTGATATAATCAGTGGGCCACAGCAGACTCAGAAGGTGTTTCTGTACATCAGGAACCGCACCGTAAGTTTATTGTAAAAGTATTGTTGAAAAAAAGGGTAGGACATTTGTGTACCTTGCAAAGACTTCGTAGCAGTTACCGTGTCTAACAGTTGGTAGATTTTTTTTTTTGTTTTGAGATGGTGGGGGTTCATTTCTGGCATCCGATCATGCTCTAAGTTGCTACGGAAGGTGTTATCCAGTTCTTGATTGAGGCAACCTGTGAGGCAGCATAAAGAATCTGTAGTATATTTACAATATCGAAAACAATATCGAATAACAACCATCAAAACTACATGATTCAGCTAATACAGCTTTTAAAAAGTAAACAAACAGAAAGCTGGTGCAAATGTTCTATTACTTGATCTCAGCTTAAAGAAGTCTGTAGAATACTTGAACAATATTCAATCAAATACATTGTTGCTTAGAATAAGGAAAACCTCTCAGCTTTTATTTTTTTACTTTGCTTAGCATTCAGTTTCTGTAATACTGAGACATCAAGCCACTCATATGGCTTATTCTCAGAAGAGAATAGTTACTTTGGCAGCTTTGATTTAATAAAAAAAAATTGTAACATTGAAGAAATGAAACTCTGCTTCTGAATGTTTGTAGCATTTCTGCCCAATTCAAAACTTGCATACAACTTAAAATATAGAAAGAAGGGGCAATATTCAAATAATTCATTGGGGAGTTCATTCACTTGAGTTCAGGCAAGCATGCCTGAAGTTTAAACCTTAATAAAACTTAAACAGTAGTATTGTGTTTTGCAGATGATGCTTTTAAATTGTGACAGTACTTTTAGGTTCCTCAGCACACAAACAGGGTTCAGGGCTTTCTCCTGTCCTTAGAAAAGAGTGTTTTAGAAAACATAAGTCATGTTAGAAAGATTAACAGTAGGAAAGCAAGAAATATGTTGAAAATTCCTTTGTTACCCTAGTTAAGAGAGAAAACATCTTATGCACCATTCAGTTTTTTTCACAGACTTAAGATGATCAAGGGGCATCACAGTGTATTAACCATGGTAGCACCCAATGCTTAATAACTTTAAAGAAGTTATTTGAAATTCATGCACGGTGTACCTCTTCATGCTAAGAGGAATCTCCCTCTAATTAACCTAAGTTGTAGCTTTTGGGAAGTCATGAGATGCATAAAAACAGACCAACGCAAGCCAAAAAGTTTGAAAAACAGTTTGCTCAAAACATATAGTGAGTAATCCTTTTACAGACACATTAGAAGCAGAAGAGCCTTCCACTGAAATTAATAAATGACTGGGATTTAAAGGAATGCTTGGAAGGGGTACTTGCAGGGCTGCACTAGAAAAGCTGCATTTTTGGTCTTCAGTCCCTATTTGCTATGGAAGAATTTAGAGAAGTTCCTAGGCAGGAATCCCTTTTCCAGGAAGACTTGTGGGAGGATCTCCTCTGGTCAGGATAGCAGAGGCTTTAGAACAGCAGATGAAGCAAATGGCAATATAAACCCAGTGCTCCGCAGAGCTCTGGAAGAGTTGTGAATGGCAGTGTGCGTCCTCTTGCTTATGGCTGGCACAGTACCAAGGGATTTGAAAATATTGAAGAGGGCGTGAACACCCAGAGTTCCCAGAGGTTAGAGGAGTTAGACTAGCAAGTCTGATGTTTCCAGTTTGCCTGGTAACAAACGGAATCAAGAATGGAATGAATGACCTGGTAAGTAAAAACGTATTTTGGAAGGCTCACAGTAGCTTTTGTAATGGGAAGTCATCCTTTAAAATCCATCTGAGTTCTTTGAAGGACTCATGAGAAAGTGAACAAAGGAGATCCGCTTCATGTGATCTCCTACATGAATCCCCCCACCCCAAAACAAAACAAAAAAAAACCAATGAGGAGGAAAAAAAACCCAAACCAGTAAAAGCTCTTGCTAAATTACTCTTGGTTAAAGCAAATCATGAACGTTCACCAAGCAGAATGTAGGATAAAGGATCTGTTGTGGCAGTGCAGGGCAGTTGTGGTTTGAAGCCTTTAAAATCTGTGAAGGCCTGCACTGTTCTGTGTATTCATAGAGGGTCTAAAAATCAGAATTTGTAAAGAAATGGTCCTTTGCTGCACATACTAAGTTACTTTAGTAAAATGAGGACTACAAAAACTACAAAAGATGAAGACTCTTATGAGTATCTGGGTGATTACATAGCAGATGAAATTTATTTTAAATAGAAGTAAAATAATGTGAATAATGGAAGTAATTGTATATATACATACACAGAGATTTATGTATAAAACATAGATTATGGGCTTTGCACTCTTCCAGCTGAGAATGGAATCTTAGCATTACAGTACGTAGTACTACGAAATGGTTAGTTCCACGCTCCGAAATGATCAGAAAGAAGATAGTTAAAAATTACTTGGAAAACAAGTAGAAGAAAGTACCGTGCTAAAGATGAAATTTGCCTCAAAATGGTCTCCCAAATTATATGGAAATTCTTTCTTAATCTTTCCTATTCATTATACTTGTACGATTTCCACTTTAATTTGGTATCTGTGAGGAGCTGTAAAGTTCAGTAGTGCAATTGTAGAGAAATACCCAAAGAAATTACTAATTCTGGAATGTAAAATGGTGTGGAGATGCTATGTATGACCTAGATCTAGGCATTGAAACGTAAAATGTTATTTATTAACTGTTGCCAACCATGCCATGAAGAAGGAGTTCTGTTGGGAAAACAGTTGTGATTCTATTATTCTGTGCTTTTTTCCTAGCATGAAGTGACACAATATTTCACAGGCAGCTCCTCCTGCTTGGTTTTTGAACTGTAACTGTCCTCTAAATGTTCGTTCTTGTGTATACATGGCCAGTGTAGTCCATGGTAGCGTCTTACATCAGTGAAGATGGATTAGATGATTAAAGGTCTGAGATAAACGAACTTCATAAGATGACAATTACTTCTGTAGCTTTTACAAAAATAATGTGAAATCTGATGCTGAAGAGTCAGACGCTGGCTGATGTTGCATGCCCAATTAAAACATCACACATTACACTTGCCATGCAGGTGGAAGGAAGGCGTTATAAGCGTTCTGGAGCTTCCATTTTGTAGCTTTTGTTCTTTCAGTGTGTGTTTTCTTGTATGTGTGATTAGGGGATTGCTAACTTCATGCATTTCCACTTATTTGAAATGGTGTAGGAAGTTAAAATGGACTGTATCGCACCTTGAACACTGGAAGGTGAAGTTCAACGTGCCTTGGATAGCACTGCCAAAGTTTAACTCATTAGAGGGTTTCATCTCCTTTTTTGGTAACATCTCCTATTTGGTAACAAACATCTCCTTTTTTGGTAACATCTCCTATTTGGTAACAAACATGCCCATGGAAAACACCTCTTTTGTATTGCTTAATATAATGTGTCTTATTGTTTGTTTAAATACAGCTGCAGCTCTGGTTGGATAATCCAAAGATCCAGTTGACGTTTGAGGCAACTATCCAACAACTAGAAGCACCTTATAACAGTAAGTCAAGTCTTTTACTGCCAAAACCATGCTGTAGGTATCATTGCTCTTCTTTTTCAGTTTTGGTTGGGGAAAAGCTGTTCAGAATCAAGAGAGGACTTCAGATGGGTCCTTTGGTTAGTGGAGCCCCATGAACGTTCATGTACAGAATGGGATATTGCAGTATGCTCACGTTTCAGGTTTGTTGGAGTTCATTTGTCTGGTAGAGAAATATATCCCTAGCAGAATTCAAAAAAGCTGGTAAAAAGATGGGTTGTTACAGAAGTTTCCTGCGAGTGAATTCACATGCAGCTTTCAAGGTTTGCTACAACTTCATGGTGGTTTGCAGCTGTGAGATTTCCTTAATCGTAAGGTTTCTGGGAGGCATTAAAAAGTTGCATCAGACTTGAACAGACTGGCCGTGATGAAGGAAGGCAGTAAAAGAGCAAGGAGTTACTGCTCACAAATGTGGGCCATTCCACCCTTCTCTAAAAAGATCTCAATAAACTGGAAAAAGATGGAGGGGAGCCATAAAGAAAAAGTAATTAAAGAAGAAAATAATGCTGAAATGCACACACATAACACTGTCAAGTATTGCAAAATAGTGAATTATTGCGTTTATAAAAATAAAAATGAGAATTCAGTGCTACAGTAATGGGTTGACTTAATACTGGCAAATCACATTACAGTTCTGGGTAAAGATCTCGGGATTTCTGCAGTCAGTTTCAGAAGAGGTGCTCTGCCCCACTGGATAAGTAGAAGCCTGTGCTGGGGTGGCCCTGGCTGGATGGCAGGTGCCCACCGAAGCCGTTTCATCGCTCCCCTCCTCAGCTGGACAAGGGAGAGGAAATACAACGAAAGGCTCGTGGGTGGAGATAAGGACAGGGAGAGATCATTCACCAATTACTGTCGTGGGTGAAACAGACTCGACCTGGGGAAATTAGTTTAATTTATTGCCAATCAAATCAGAGTAGGGTAATGAGAAATAAAGCCTACATCTTGAAACACCTTGCCCCCACCCCTCCCTTCTTCTCAGGCTTAACTTCACTCCCTATTTTCTCTCCCTCCTCCCTGCCAGTGGCACAGGGGGACAGGGAATGGGGGTTGTGGTCAGTTCATCACACTCTGTCTCTGCTGCTCCTTCTTCCTCATGGGGAGGGCTCCTCACACTCCTCCCCTGCTCCAGTGTGGGGTCCCTCCCACGGGAGACAGTCCTCCATGAACTTCTCCGGTGTGAGTCCTTCCCACAGGCTGCAGTTCTTCACAAACTGCTCCAGCGTGGGTCCCTCCCATGGGGTGCAGCCCTTCAGGAGCAGACTGCTCCAGCGCGGGTCCCCCGCGGGGTCACCAGTCCTGCCAGCAGACCTGCTCCAGCCTGGGTTCCTCTCTCCATGGGTCCTGCCAGGGGCCTGCTCCAGCACAGGCTTCCCACAGGGTCACAGCCTCCTTTAGGCATCCACCTGCTCTGGCATGGGGTCGTTCACGGACCCTGTCCTGTACAGCTTTTCAGGCAGTATTCAAAACTGCAGTATAGCATGGAAAACAGCTTGTGGTTTCCAGAAAACTTTAACCTCGGTATTCTTCAAGAAGATGGATTCTTCGGTAGAGCAGCTGGGCGTACAGAAAGGCATGTGTTCGGTGTGACTTTGTTGGGTTGCTGCTGTGACACATTTGCTTGTGAATATGTTTTCAGTACGTATGTGCTGCCTGACATACAGAATAATTTTAAAACATTACAATTTTTTAGGTGACACGGTGCTTGTTCACAGAGTACACAGCTATCTGGAGCGGCATGGCCTAATCAACTTCGGTATCTACAAAAGAGTGAAGCCCCTTCCAAGTAAGAAACTTGAAAATTGTTTCTAATTGGAGTTTTGTTTTATTGTTCTGTGGTTTGTTAGGGCAGAGTTTTGAGTGCTTTTGTTAGGATTGTGGTGCTGAGAAAATAAAAAAAGGCTGGAAAGCCATCTGGCTATATATGTTCATGTTTTTTATGTTGGTATGGAGAAGCCATGTACTGCTGTATTTTTCTTTTATCTGTCTCATGAAGAAAAATTGTAAAGTATTGTACCATATTATGTACATAATTACTTCAATTTTCTTTTTGTGGCTATTTGTTTTCTTAAAGAGTTTGTTCTGTCAGAACTACCGATGAGAAGGAAGCTGCTTTTTGTTCTTGGTATCTCTTAAATGCCACTTTAACATGACCGCTTATAATGTAGTAATGCACAGAGAGAGCCTGTAGCTTATTCTTCCCTTTCTTCAGCCAAGAAGACTGGAAAGGTGATCATTATCGGTTCTGGCGTCTCTGGGTTGGCAGCAGCTCGCCAGTTGCAGAGTTTTGGAATGGATGTCACAGTTCTGGAAGCCAGGGTATGAATTTCTGTGTTATTTTACTTCTATACGGAAACTTAACCAGTACCCACATTTGGTGCCAGCGTAAGGCTGAGCATCCCAGCAGCGTGCCCAAGATGGGTGAGCTTGTGTGTAGTTACCGGCAGCTGGGATGTATTGCTGAGAGCTAAAGCTGTCTCACTGGGAAACACGTGTATCTGTTCTCACTGAGTTGGCTAATGCTTTCTCAGGGGTGGCCTGGATAGTCGGGTGCTGGTGTCATACGCTTACACCAGTAACAGGCTGGAATCTTCTTCCTTTCATGATTAGGAACTGATTTTTCACTGGACAGCAGAATGCAAATCTGTATTTCAAGAACTTGCCCATTAAATAGAATCATTGTTTGGAATTGCCACACAACGTCAGGCAGGATATTTGTCTTGCACCTTTTAAGTCTACATTAATTCTTTCCTTGTTTATTACTGTGTGCTTAACAGAGGATTTATAGTTATATAGAGACGTTCTGTGGTGCATGAACTAGCCGATTGTTCTTCCAGTCATAAGGTATTCTTTTGTATCCAGCCCTAAGTGGAATCTCCTTTTTTTTTTAAAAAAAAAATTCAAGTTTTTTTCATATACTATAATGGAGAACAGCTTGATATTCATTTAAAGTAAGTAAATCCATTGACTGATTAAATTGGAATTTATCTTATGTTTTACTTCCTGACTTCATTTTGTTTGTATATTTACTTCTGACACTTTTCTAGCACTGACTAAAATAATCTGCTTAATTTTTTTATTAATGTTTCAGGCTCTTAATTTTGCTAGCTGCTGCTCTTGTTGATAGGGAGCAAGAGCTGCCGGCTCTGTGCTCGCAGGTTGCGTACCGCTAGAGCAAAGGAGAGCCCGACAACCCAATTGTTCAGGAGTCTCTTGCCCCCCTGAATGTATTGTGGGTTTGGTTTCTTCGTTTGTTTTGTTTTGTGAAGCTGGAGGAAAGAGATCCGTGCTGTAACCTGGGTTTTGCTCTATGGATCTTTGTTACAACCATTATGTAGATCTGGAAGAGGCTATTTTAAAATAATGCACAATATTTTTCAGTCATTTTTGGCTAGACTGCTGCATCTCTTCTTGAGTAGTCTGTATTTTTTATTTTTATTTTATAAGGCTGTCTGGTGTTTCCTCTCATTATGATTTCAGTGATTCAGGTGGTAGTTTCTTTGTGTCCACTCCTTTAACTTTTAGACTATTAGTTTAGATGCTTCCGAATTGGTGATTTAATTACTGAAAATGAAACTTTACATTTTTTAATGAATTGGTAGCTGTTTAGGATCTTTGCCCAATTGTAACTGATATTTCTCTCTGATATCATCCTGCTAGCTGGACTGAGAATAGAGAAAGGTGGCTTTTTTTTTCCTTATTAAGTTTAAAGGGGTAGGAAAATAAGTGTCATCCGTCAGTCAGTAGTATGTGTCAAGAATCAAAACCTTTTCTTCCTGCTTCTAAAGTGGGCTGTTGATTTGTGCTTATCTTCTTGACTGATAGCTGGCTCGTCTGTGGAGAATGGGTAGGAATAATTGGCTGATGTTTTTTCTAACCCTAAAATTTAGTTTTCTCAAGCACAGCTGAATGATTTCCTATATAGCTATTGGATTTTGTGGTAGGAAGTGGGAGGAGGAAATCGAGTATGTAATTTAATCTATCCATGGACAATGAAGGATTGGTTTTAGAATGACAGTAGATCCTACTGTAGATATAATTAAATCTGTCCAAACCTGGTTAGGTATCTTTTTTCTTTTTCTTCCCTTTTTTTTTCTATTTTTTTTTTTAAATGCAGCTTAAACATTCCTTAACCTAGGCAAATTAATTGAGATCAAGTGTTCATTTGCAGAGGTTCTTGGAAAAGTGTACATTCTATTTATTGAACCTTTGGATATGAGAGTACTTATACCACCTTCTGTAGAAGTCTCAGTGATTATATTTAAGTGAGATGTATTGCTGAATGTTACTGAAGGTTTAATATATTGTGCTTTTAAAAGGACCGAGTAGGAGGAAGAGTTGCTACCTTTCGCAAAGGGAACTATGTTGCTGATCTAGGAGCAATGGTGGTAACAGGACTTGGTGAGTTTTTCAAAATAAAAAGGAGCAGGGAGGAAAACTGTGGGACAAGATGTTACAAATCTGAAACCTTATGCTATTTCCTTTCATGGCCAAAATAATTGGGTATTTTTAACTAGTAAAAAGTACATGTTCTAGTTCAGCCTCTTTGGCAGTTAGCATTTTTCAGCAGTGAATCTTCAGAACAGATGACAGCCCGCACTGGAAGCTGGGATTTTGGTTGGTGCCATAGCTCTCATTGCTCACTGCAGTCATACAGGTGCTTGTCATGCCCTCAAACTGCTGTAGATCCGTTCTTTTACACTGTGCTTGTGCTGAGTGGGATTCTTTGCCCTTTCCTTGGCATGCTGTCCTTTTTTGTGTCTGTTCCTTTGCCTAGTTCCTTTAAGGTGGCATCTGCACCGGGTTCACTGCACTTGCTAGCAAGTCTTTCTAAAGCTGCTTTACCCAGCTGCCGGTGGCCTCTGAGCTCAGGGCCCTGAACTGAGTTTCCTGGTAACTCTCTTAGTTGTCCCCTTGGATCTTCCAAAGCATAAGCTGAAATTGAACATGGAGAAGTAGGAATG
Source organism: Nipponia nippon (assembly GCF_047370975.1). Taxonomy (NCBI): domain Eukaryota; kingdom Metazoa; phylum Chordata; class Aves; order Pelecaniformes; family Threskiornithidae; genus Nipponia; species Nipponia nippon. The sequence continues at coordinate 189,893 of NW_028262340.1, forward strand.
TAGTGAGGGGATTAGTTGAGTAGTTATGAGCAAAGTAAATAAGAGCAAATAAATAGCAAACTTAAAATATGGGAGAGATCCCAAAGAGATGGAATACGTTTTTTCATTTACATGGGGAAAAAAGGGAGGAGGGGGAATGAAGAGCAGAGTCATTCTAAAGAGAAAGCCCTTCTTAAAGTCAGGATTTAAACCCCAAAAGTCCTTTCTCTAAGTGATTTCAAAAATAGTTGTAAAAATAATGGCAAACAAGCCACATTTCTTCCTATTTAATGCTGGTTTATGGGATGGCATCAGTTATTGATACTGGTTACTCTGCAAAGAAGATGGGAATATCCTTCACTAATGCAGTGAAATGATAAAATATTATAAAACCTGTATGAAAGCATAACTGAGTTTTGCTGACTGCCAAAACTTGCTGTCTATCTTATGGATAGTCTTTATTAAATTGCATATAGAAGTGTTTCCAGACAAAGAGTATTGAAGTTGCACAGTCCTGGTAAAACAGATTTAAGGTTGCCTAGTGAAAGACTAATATTTTTATATTTAATTTATCATGGGTGTTTCCTTTCCAAAATAATCTAAGCTTTGCCTTGAATAAGGCAGCATATGCTATGGAGAAAGAAAGATTCCTGTAGTGAAGGAGATGGTTTGAAGGGCATCCTTCATATTTCTGAATCTGGGAGAGATGTGAGGAGGGAAGGCTACTGAAGGGGTTGAGATTGTGGTTCAGGAAGGTTGAAGACAGACAGGGGATCTTTTCTGGTTTTGTTAGTAAAGAACTAGTTAGTTAGAAGAACTACAATTTTTAGTAGGTGGTTGAACTTGAAATATGAGCTTATTTAGACCTACTTCAAAACTCTGTTCTGCTTGTTCAGTCACCTCCCTAAAGACAGGAAGGTATTAGGGGGGCTGAACTTCCCCCTCTGTTTTGAACTAAGGCTCTAGGTTTGGTTGGATTGCAGAATCAGAGAGCGTTGGGAAGCTAGATCTGAAAAACTTTTCCCAAAGTTAATTTTGTGGAGGAAATCCATGTTGCCTCTCCTCTATGCCATTTCTTATTTGTGTCCATTCTTTTCCTTTCCTCTGCTGCACTTACAGAGAGGCTTTGGTGTTTGGTGATTCTGTGTGCTTAAAGTCGATGCTTTCTGCCTTCATCATGTTTCTACATGGAATCTCCTAGATTGTTTTCTGATCTGTTTAGTTACACGTCTTCCAGGTACAGTTGGTGTACATGGTTCATCTTCAGAGACTGTATTCACTGGGGTCACTTTTTGGAGTTCCACTAAGTTTTTAGGGACTGAACTCTTCGGGTTCCATCTCCATGTCACCACACTTTCAAAAGCTCCTGAAGTTACTGTGCAGCTGTTTTATAATCAGCCTTTTTTACATACTGTCCTTTAAGTGTTGATGGGCAGGTTGGTTTGGTTTTCCTTTTTTTTATGACCTTGTTGCAAGAATTGCTGTGAAGAGTAGACCTTCGGCAGTGTTATACTACTTCACTGGAATGCATTTTGCACTGGAGTTGGTGTGTTTAGTCTCTGAAATAGCTTTAACTGTGGAATTTTTATTTAGTTGAAGACAAACTTTGCAGGAGTACTCTATTAACTCTACAAAATGTTTTCCAGGAGGAAATCCCATGGCTGTGGTCAGCAAACAAGTGAATATGGAACTGGCTAAGATCAAACAAAAATGCCCACTTTATGAAGCGAATGGACAAGCTGTAAGTCTGATACTGTTTTCATGAACCTTTTAAAAAGAAATAGTATCTCAAGTGTATTTGCTACCAGGCTATCGGTCTAGCAGGAGATAGCTTCCAGGAAGAAGGAGTAATGAAAGCGTGTGTCCATTTTTGGGCAGTGTAGTAATATTCTAGCATATCTGCACCTATTCTTCTAAAACCTGTTCTTTCCACACGAGTTTTTAACTTCAAATTTCAGACGTTTTGTGGAAACTAAGTTCCTGTTTGCTCTTCCAAATTCATTACTGTTTTTCCTTAGACAGTTGTCTGTCTCACTCCTTTTTGAAACAATTGTCTGCTGTGCTGGCACTCTAGCTTTTGTTGTTGTTGCTGCTACTGCTCTTCCCCGAAATAAGCTCATTCTGGCTGTTCTACTTATCTGTTACTTTTTAAAGAATTGACTAACTAATGCCAGCTGGTTGAATGCATGCAACAGTTCAGCAGTAATATTCTAGAGCTGGGATTAGCTTTATTTCTTTCCGCTCTTGTGTCAAGGAGTGCTGTTAGAGGTAGAAATGGTAGATCCTAGTTTAGTGCTGAGTCTCAAGCATGTAGTGACTGGAAGTGTTCCTATCTCCTGAATCTTAAAACGTGGGACTAAGGGTAACTTCTGAAAGAAGACAGATGAGGACACTGGGCTTCTTGCTAGAGGCCTGAAAAAGTGATCTTTGGCACAAACCTGTTGTAACCTAGCACCTGCAGCTTTTCTTACTGCACACGAGTGAATAGGGTGTTATAATAAACTTGGGGAAAACTACCAAGGCTTTGTAGACACTTCTAGTGGTCAGTCCTCTCTCGTGTTGTGAAGCCAGTCCTGTATGTAACATGCTTGCCTCTGCACTGCTGTGTGCCCCCTCTCCCAGCTGTTTTCAGCATCTGCCCAAGTAATGCTTTTCTGTCTCGCAGTGGGGCCGATGTATCCCTGTGCACTTTGAAGAGACTCCCTCTGTTAACACCACCCAATCAATAAGACACACAGTCCAGCTACTTTGAACTTCAGACCATGCTTTTATTGTCTCAGTAAGCACTGTGATGCCTGCAGCTTGACCACGCATCTTTCCTTTCTGTAGCCCACTCCTTTCTGTTCACAGTGTGCTAGGTCACTTACATCCAGCCAAGCCCCTCAGGCGTATGCAGCTCCAGCATTCTGTGGTCCAGGAATTGCCCTTGCTCGTCAGATAGGCACTTACAGAAGAAGCCAGTGTGAGTGGATTGTTTGTGTGAAAAGGAATATTCCTTCTGATGACTCTGTGGTGTTTCCTGTACCGCATTCAAATGCTGCTTATCCTAGGAGACCCAGTCAGGATGGAAACGGGCAGTGTGGCTGCATGCTGCCAAGCACTGGGGTAGGGAGGAATCCCTCAGCACAGAAAAGGTTCTTACTGCTCCTTTGGCTAACCTTGTGGGACAGGCAGCATCACCTCCTTGTATTCGAAGATGGTTGCTGCAGCAGGGAATTGCTGCTGTTTAGATCTGTGCATTTATTAGTGTAATGACAGGAAGGTTATAACACTAGTCATCTTTTAAAAAGGCGTGTCACAAAATTTGTGAGCTTACCTGTTGCAAAACAAACCTTGATATGTATAACTGGATATATTTTCCAGACCAAATTTTATCCCTTCCTTGTGTTGAATGTTGTCTTGGTGACTACGTAATGAACCAGAGTGCTCTTCCTTGGTTTAAAAATAAATAAATAAATAAGATTGCCTCAGTGTGCTGCTTGTTTCCTAGCATGTCTGTCATGTATAGCTTCTGGAACATTTGGCTAAAAATGGCTTCAAATTAGATAGTTAATAAAGAAAGATAATTAGGAAGAGATGTTGTGATGTGATTAATGATGACCAGTATTTTAATCTTCTACCACCCACGCCACATGAGTATTGGGCAAGTAACTTCCTTTTTTGCTCCTCTTTTGGGAGCAAAAATTTTTCTCATCCTGCCAATAGAGGGTCTGCTAACTTGATAGTGTCCCTTTACATTTTTCTTTCAGCTTATCCCTGAGCCCAAGTCCATTTGTTGCCCCATTCCTCCTCAAAACCTTCTCAATTTGTGTCCACCAGTAATAGCCAAGAGCACCACCTTTCTTGTCTCGAGTAAGAGAGCACTAATGTTCCACCTCTCCTTCTGGCATTTTGGCAAACTTCGTGGTGCTTGACAGGAGGCAAGTCGTAGCTTTTAAATTTGCTAATTCCCCAGCCATCCTAGGAAGTATCAAAGATCTCCTTGGAAAACAATATACATCAGATAACAACTCAGACATCTAAAGCAGGGAATGCATCTAGAAGTCTAGGGACAAGTAATAATTGGATGTCCTTCATACCTTGGCTACTGCCTTGGCAGCTGACCACACCTAGACAAGTGTCTTTTCAATGGTTAACTGTTCCTGCCAGTCTGTCTACATCTTTTTTTCCACTATCTGCATTTTACTGAAGGGCAAAGTCCATAAGAGTTATACACTGAGCGTACATCCTCATTGTTAAGCTCTGCACTGAAGGCATAAATCTCTCTTGCTGCTCACAACTGTATGATGACCCAAGATTGAGCAGTTTCATACCTTCAGTTAGCACTCCTCTAAAGTGTGGTTATTATTTTAGTCTTTGCCATGGTGTTACCTAAGTAAGAAAGACTTCTCTCCAAAGGAGGGAAGATGGAATCAAATTCTTTGCATATAGGATGGGCTCTTAATGATGGCAACTTTCAGATCCTTTCTTTGTGATCAGTTGGTTTCCTCCAGAACAGTTACTGATTTAGGAGTTTTGCCAAATAGTCTATGGGAAAGACTAGTGCCAAATAGTCTTTGGGAAGTTTTGCTGCCTGCACAGCTGCATAAGGTTTCTGAATGGATGTCATTGATGTCAGCTGTGAAAAGGTAAGCAATGTGAATATCAAAATGTCATTTCCCTTTCTTCATCCTAACTTCACGTTGCTGGGAAGTGTGCATTTTTTTAATGCCATCTTCAACATGTTGTCCATCAAGATCCTCACATCCTTTTTTTCAGAGCTGGTACCCAACAGGCTGAGTCCTCAGCCTGTCCTGATGCATGGGGTATTCCATCACAGTTTCAAGGCTTTGCCTTTGAATTTCATGAGGCTTTTGTCAACCCATACCCCCAACTTGTTGAGATTACACTGAGAGGAGAAGAGATTGGGGAGGCCTGAGAGCAGACCTTACCCATGAAGTCTGAGGCAAAGAGGAATTTAGTGCTTTAGCCTTTTCCATATCCATTACCACCAGGCTCAGCAGCCAGTCTGCAGTCTGCATTATCCTTACTTTTTTGCTACTGCTGTGTATGTGGAGAACCCTTCTTGTTGCCCTCTTATGTCCAGCATCTCCGTTTCAACTCTGGCTGGCTTCTGTTTTTTCCTAATGCCGTCTCTGCATGCTTGGGCAATGCTTCTTCATTCATCACAGGTGACTTGTGGAGTAATAATAGATGCTTAAGCTGGGACTTGGAAGATAAACCTTAAATGATAAAGGTGATTACCGTCAGTTTCTTGAAACTGGGGCTCTGATTTTAATTTTTCAACCTTCAGGAGAGCTATCCTACACCTTGTCAGCCAGAAAAGATCTTGGAAATCTAATCATTCAGTGGAGTCTGCCTGTGGCTCTGGAGAGCCTCTGTTCAGTCTTAAGGCAGTGCTTAGGAGTAGCAAGTCCTGTTTTCCACTGAGACTTCTACTGAGGATGTGTAGCAAGTTCTGTGTCTTCTATAGTGCTGTTGTATATAATATTCCAGTCTTTGAGCTGACAGTATCTCAAAACTTTTATCATGTTTTAAAAGCGCATGATTTGAGAACTAAATAGTGGATATAGTATCAAGTATAGTAGTGTCAAAAATTAGATAATTCATTTTTGAGACATAATAACCTTGAGTGATAGGAGAATTTCAGTAATAATCAAGAAAAAAGAAGAATCTTGCACTGATTGCAGAGTAGCTGAGTCACTAATTTTTGGCAGCCATGCAGGTATCTTCATTCTTAGGATTCTTTCAAAAAGGTAGATCCATCAGAAACAGGGGAACTCATTTCATGATGCAGTAAGTCTCCAGGCAGACAGTACCTGCGGAACAGTATTCGGATTCTAAGACATTTTACCACAAGAATAGTGGAAGAATCAACATCTGAGTATAGGCAGTTGGAAAAGTTGGCTTCTTATGCTTAGGATATGTATCCAGAGATGAAGTATGACTGTTATTTGTGAACCTCAGTGTTTCAGTCTGGGAAAATGCCAGACAAGAAAGATCTACAGAGCTAGAAGATCACCACTGGCCCAAAAATGAATGCTTAGAGTGGCCAGCTGCAAAGCGGAAGAGGAATCCTAATTAGAGCAATGAGATGCTGATATAACTTCCCTGTCGACACAGCGTATACTTTGAGTTAGGGGTGAAAAACAATTGGAAAAGAGCCATCTGATAGAGTTACGGGGATAGGCTTAGCACTGTTAACAGCACCTCTCAAGCTCTTTTTGTTCTGGTTAGCAATCATCCAAGAGCTTTCCCAGTCTTTCTGAAGTGTATACTTTTTTCCTCCTCCTCATGCTGATCTTTCTCTTATACTCATCAGTGCTTTCTCTCTATCCTTTCTTTAACCTAGACTGGGTTTTACAGATGTTAATATGTGATGCTTGCTTTTTCCAGCACATGCAACTGTCATCACCTAACTGATATTTCCACGCTGGCAGCAGCACACACTATTTAAATGTGTATCTTCAGTACAGTCAAATACCACCATTCCTGAGGAGGGAACATGGAGAGGGAGATGCTGATCTCTTCTCCCTGGGATCCAGTGATAGGATGTGTGAGAATGGTTCAAAACTGTGCCAGGGGAGGTTTAGACTGGACACTAGGAAGCATTTCTGTACCAGGAAGGTGGTCAAAAGCTGGAACAGACTTCCTAGAGAGGTGGTTGATGCCCCGTGCCTATCAGTGTTTAAGAGGCATTTGGACAATGCCCTTAATAACCTGCTTCAACTTGGTCAGCCCTGAAGTGGTCAGGCAGTTCGACCAGATGATCGTTGTGGGTCCCTTCCAACTGAAATAGTCTAGTCTGTTCTATTCTAGTCACGCTGGCCACTTTAAAAGATAAGTTACTGTCTATCTGCATCACTGAGCTATGCCGAGCCTTCTAAAGCCTTGTGATTGCATAGAGCCATCCTACCATCGGGGTGGTCTCTTGTCCCATTGGCAAGCTTCTGGAGCTTTGATGAACACATCTTCCAGTAAGGAAATCTTCGTGGGCCCATAAATTGGTTTGCTTTCTTCATGCAAGAAAAGTTGATTGTTGTCGTGATTTGCCAGCTCTTCTTGTAGCTCTTTGGCCAGACATCCTGGCAAAGTGACTTTGTGTTGTACAGACCTTGGCGTCTGACCATTTGAGAGAGCTAAGGGTATTAAATTTCTTTTTACAAGGGCTCTTCTCAGCTACTTTTTTGTTGTACTCTTGAAGTGTCACTCTAATTTAGGGAATGTGATACCTTTTTTTTGAGCACTGCTCTAAGAATTTATGTGCACCCTGCCTTTCTCATTCCTCTGATTTGGGGAATGGTAGCATTTTGAGTTTGTTACAAGGTGTTGTGAATTGAGACTGCACTAGAGAAGGTAATCTGTCATTGCTCTGGTTTCTTTTAAAATTTTCTCTGTACTACTCAAGTGTCTTGTCTCTGAGGCTTTGAGCTTTGGTGACCTGTATTTTTTCTTTTTTATTTATGAATAGGTTATTAAGAAGAAAGTTTGTTCTTTTGACTCCTAGGTTCCAAAAGAGAAAGATGAAATGGTGGAGCAAGAATTTAATCGTCTGCTGGAAGCCACCTCCTATCTCAGTCATCAGCTGGATTTTAATGTTCTCAATAATAAGCCTGTCTCCCTAGGTCAGGCTCTGGAGGTTGTCATACAGTAAGTGACTTCTGCCTTCGTGGTAGACTTTCCTATTTCGTGGAGGATTTTCCAAAAGATACCTGAAACAATTGTGATGCTCCTAGGGTAAGCATTACCCACTTAATACAGCTGTTTGGTCTCTCTGAGTTCTCGTTTGTGTATGTGATTCGTGTTTATTGAAGCAAAATGTGCCAAAGATGGTTAAAGGAGCAAACATCTTTTCTTGAAAGCTTCCTGAAAATCACTACTACAGTAACTGAGAGTGGATAATTGACTTAGTATGAATTGGTGTACATACAGCCCACTTCTGCTACTCGAAAGCTAATAGCATTTGTAATATGCCCTTTAATAATAGTAGGTAACTTCAGACTCAAGTTTTAGCTAGTCAAGTATCCCTTATTTATAGAAACATGTATTAATTTTCTAATTGCCATATGAGTATTTACTGAAATATCCCATGACATGTGCTATGATCGCATTACACTAATAGATTGTGATAATGAGTTTTCTCAATAACGCTAGGATTTTATGCTGAACTGACTCTCACTGTTCACCTTTTCCAGATTGCAGGAGAAGCATGTGAAGGATGAGCAGATTGAACACTGGAAGAAAATTGTGAAAACACAAGAGGAATTGAAAGATCTTCTTAACAAGGTCAGATGATGACATGTAGAACAAGAGGATAGCATTGTGTTCCTCAGAAAGTGGCAAAATGTACAAAAACTTACATGGAAAAATATCAGAAAGTTGCCATTAATGCTGTTCTTAAATGTATCTGTTCATTTAAGACCTGCCTAGAAGCACTGTTATGACAAAGGAGCCTCCATTTTTGAGGATGAGCACATAAGTGATTAGGCAGAAAACTGTAAAACATAAGTATGGGAAAAGAAAGGGAGAGGACAGACATGATGAAGTGTTGTGTCATAGCTTCCTTTGGAGATGTTGATAATGACTGAGGCTTTGGTGGGGTTATTTTAAAATGTTTACTTTCTTCACCACAGATCTGATTGGTAATGTAGAAACAGTGTTATAGGCCTACTTACAATGTTTTGGGTTGTGGTAGATGACATCTTTACTTCTCCATGTAAGTTTCTCAAATTCAAAATGTCTTGAGGACAGCTCTCATATTGTAAATTATTTGCAACTTATTTGGTAAGAAATCAGTGATGTTGGGTTTAAGCCATGTTGTTTTGGGGTTGGTGGTATTTATTGTGGTTTCTTGGAGGTAGAATTGCATATAAGTAACATCTGCCAAAACCAGGAAATCTCTTTGGTATAATGGCATAGTTTGAGGTGAATATCCATTTTACACAGTAACTTGCCTGAAATCTATCTTCCTTCTTCTTTTTTTTTTCTCCTTTCTTCCTCCCTTTTCCTACTCCACCTGAAAAAGATGGTGAATTTAAAAGAGAAGATTAAAGAACTTCATCAACAGTATAAGGAAGCATCAGAAGTGAAGCCACCTCGGGATATTACAGCAGAGTTCCTTGTGAAAAGCAAACACAGAGATCTGACTGCGCTTTGCAAGGTAAAGGATGACATACGTACAGCACTTAAGTCAGTGGTTTCTGAGGACTTCAGCAGCCAGATAAAATTAGCTGATATAAATGTTCCCACATCTCTCGCTCTAATCCAGTGCTCTCAAGAGAATGTGATGGATGGTAACTCTGGGCTGTCATACTGATAACAGGGCTGCATTAAGTACCTTTAGGTACCCATCTTTCATGGCTCATGATGGAGAGTATTAAGATGTTGAAGGCTCAGTTTTAGGTAACAGTCTGTGCTGGCTCTGTCAGACAGCATTTAATGTTTTGAAGGCTAAATTTTAGGTCAAACTTGGGTCATTAGTACTGCTGGGTCTCACAGTAGTCTGGAAATAAAATTTGTATTTGAAGAGAGATGCTCTTTCTCTAAGATAAAAAAGGTGGTTTCCTGAGGAAAAGACTTCTTTCTATCCAAAGATTATCATTTACAGAGCTCTATCTTGACAAGCAGAATTAGTCCCCCTTCTGTGTGTATCATGATGTAGAAATATGCCTTAAAAAGGAAACCTTATAAACTATTCTTTCTATGGCAATGGAAGACACCTTGCTAACCCAGGTCAGATAGAAGCAAGGATCATTTTTCAGCTACTTCTTCAACAGAAGATACGTACCTTTATTTCAAAGCCCGATGTGTTTGTGTATCCATAAGTAGCAGATCTTCTGTTTTGTCACCAATGAACAGCTTTGTGCTCTTGTCACTGTTATTGGACACTCCAAATTATTCTGCCTTGAAGGAAAATGATTGTTGCCTTTATACCTAGTTCTACTAATGTCTTTTAAAATGAGAAAGAAAAAAACCTCTGAAAGAAGCTTGAATTAGGTCATGTCTTTGCATTTTGCATGATTGCTTCTGCTTTGCAAAACTGTGTTTGATATTAACTATAATATTTTAAGAGAGAAAGAAGAATAGAAATAACATTTTGTGCAATATGAAAAAGCTCTCAGTACCATAGGGACCCTTTAAAATACCAGGACTGTAACGGACCTTCATGTTCTCCAGATCTGAGTGTTTAAATTCCTGAAATATTAGCATACTCATCTGTTCTGCAGTGTGGCGTAGACTTCTGTATATTCGAACAGCAGAAGGACAAAATGTGGTGGATTAAATGTTTAAAAAATAAAGAACTTGATTTAGATTGCACTAAAACCATGAATCTTCCACTGACTTCTCTTGAGATTAGGTCCAGTCTGATGCTACTTGATGTCTTTAAGTCCTTTTACATGTAAGCTGATTTTAATGTTAGCTTTTAATCTTATTAGGAGTATGATGAATTGGCAGAAACACAAGGAAAGCTGGAAGAGAAGTTACAAGAACTTGAAGCCAATCCACCGAGGTAAAGATGCAAACTATAAAAATAAATGCTCAGGAAAGCAGGTTTTTTGCTGCTTTTCACTGAGTTTCAAAAATGCTATGGTAAGCTTTCTTTTAATTATGGTAACTCAAGGGGTTAGGAACGTACAAACACAAAGTTTGAGCTCGCTCGGTTTTAGAACTTATCTTCCTCATTTTTAGAGGTGACTTGGACAGAAAAGGTGGCTCTTAGCTGGGGTGCATTACAGTATAAATTCTTACTGTAACCAGTACCTGAGCTCAGGAAGCCTCTGAGATTTGAAATCCCCATCAATAATGATAGCATACTAATCCTGCTTGTTTTTGCAGAATATTGTTTTGTGCTCTGTGTGATTATGCTAGGTTTTTAGGCGTCTTATTTACACATGCTACTTCAGCCATTATTTATGTAACTTTTTTTTTTATTTCTGAAGTGATGTTTCTAGCTTCACTTGGAATATTTTACATGAACTCTACTTTGAAAATGTGAATTTGCCAGGTTTTGATATTCAGCTTTCATGAAGGAGGTCCGAATGTTTGAAACAGAATCTGCTTGTGTTCTTTTTTAATTTTTTTATTTCTCCACTAAGGAGGGACTCAAACAAAAAAGACTGTGAATAAATTTTCAAAAGTAATGCATTTGCAACATCCTACTCTAGCAAACTAAATGTCTTTTGTGTTATGGTTTTTTTTTTTTTTTCCTAGTGATGTTTATCTATCATCGAGAGACAGGCAAATACTTGACTGGCATTTTGCAAACCTAGAATTTGCTAATGCTACACCCCTATCAACGCTTTCATTGAAGCACTGGGACCAGGTAGCTAATTAATGTATTCATTCAGCAATACACTAGAAATTTAAGCTATATTTATTTCATTGTCATGGAAGCTTCTCTATGTTAACAGTTTCTAAACCCTTAAGTGCTATCTGCTTTTATGCGATACTGAGCTCTTACATGATGATTATTTGCTGATGAAATTCCAGACAGCTTTTTGTTAGTTCCAAAGCAATCTCTAATAATACTGTCTACTGAAAGTTCCTGTACTTACTACTTGACTAATAAACAGAAAGGGTTTCAAATTTATTTGACTTACTCTTTGAAAAAAAGTTTTTTGAAAACAATGTTGTCGTTGTGTAAAGTTGCTGATTATTTTCTATCAAATTATATGATTTCATTATAAATGCATGCTTGTTATGCATCTTCATTTTAGGATGATGACTTTGAGTTCACAGGCAGTCACTTGACTGTGAGGAATGGATATTCCTGTGTGCCGGTAGCCTTGGCAGAAGGGTTGGATATTAAATTAAACACAGCAGTTCGACAGGTTCGCTATACAGCATCAGGTAAATGAAACCACCTCCTCCAGAAAACTGCTCTGAGGGAGTACGATCATAGTAATAAGATTTCTGTGCTTCTGGAAGCAGATGTGAAGACTGATCTCATAAAAACCTTCCCATTATATGTTTTGGGTTAGATAAACAGCCACATTTCTTATTGTGATTAATTGTGAAGGAAGCTGTTAGAGATTTATTAATCTTTAATGTTTTTTGCTTATTTCTGTGGCTGGTTTGACGCCATCCCTTTCAGTTGTATTTCCTGGTGCACAAGTTCACGTTCATTCTCCCACTTCTTTACTTCATTGATCGAAGCGTTTGGAGTAAGAGGTCTTGGGCTGCTTAAGACTTGGTGCCACAGGACCTGGTATTAGAAGTATAAATGAATGTAATATGGACTCAAACAAATGGAAGGAATGTATCTTTTTGTTGGTCGTCAAAACATTGGGCTCAGGAAACTGTCAACTGGGAGAGCAACTCAATGAGAGGCTCACTCTCTACTTGCTATTTATTTATGCATATATTTAAATATCATTTCCTGGCCTAGATGAACCTTTAGGCTTATCCCAGTGTGGCCATTTTCAGATGCTGTGTAAATTACACTTTCTGGAATTGAGCTATGTGACCAGTAATGTTCACTTGCCTACAAGTTAAGTAATTGTTAGTGTAAAGCTGTCTCCATAAGCAAAATGTCTTCTGCTGTGGGTATGTTTTTAATTTTTAATCCACTTCTCTTGCCTCCTGGCCTACTAAATGATTGTTTTTCTCTCTCCTTTCCAGGCTGTGAAGTGATAGCTGTAAATACCCGATCTACTAGCCAGACTTTCATTTACAAATGCGATGCTGTGCTGTGTACTCTTCCCTTGGGAGTATTGAAGCAGCAGCCGCCAGCAGTACAGTTTGTGCCGCCTCTTCCCGAGTGGAAAACTTCCGCAGTGCAGCGTATGGGCTTTGGCAACCTTAACAAGGTGACTTGGTCATTGAGGGAACTGCAGCAGACCAGGGGTTGCGATACGTGGAATCTGAAATGTGTGTGGAATATGTATGGTGGATGAGAGGAAGAATGGTTTTTCCACTGCTGTTTTGCTAGATTTTGATGCTGAAAATTATCTGAAGGACTCTAAGGACCTCTCCTCGATTTCCCCACACAATTTTTAAATAGTTAAATTTCAGGAGTAGGTTGACTCAATATGTCTGCTGTAGCTTGTTAACCAGCAAGTTTGTAAACTATGAGAGCATACTAACCTATGGAAGGCAGTATAGGTATACACCTTTATGTATTATGTATACGCAGTATGTATTCACCAGATTTTCCTTTCTTGACCTTTCCAGTGATAAACATCAATGAGTGTAATTATTTTTATTTTTATTTTTATTTTTGTTTTTTCTGTGTGCTCTTCCTAACTCTTGATTCTTTTTTTTTCTAGGTTGTGTTATGTTTTGATCGTGTGTTCTGGGATCCAAGTGTCAATTTGTTTGGTCATGTTGGTAGCACTACTGCAAGCAGAGGAGAACTCTTTCTGTTTTGGAACCTGTACAAAGGTAACTGTGGTGCATGTCTGCTTCTGCCAGTGTCTTATTTGTGTAGTTTCAGATCTAGAAAAGAGCACTTTTAAAGATGCTGTTACTGTTCACATGTGCACATGATAAGAAGATAGTATTTGTAGGAAGACAAATGGAAGCAGAGAGCACCACTGACTTGCAAACAATTCTGTAGTAAATTAGGGCAGGACATGGATGAGTATGAGTTTTACTAATGCTGAATTCCAGGCTATGTCTGTTAAATTGCGTTGCTACCGATCTACTGTAACACTTGCATTTTTATAGGCTGCTTTATTGTCTCACACCTTGGTGAAGTTGTCCTGTGTTGTCTTAGTTAAGTATCGACTTTGTCAGGAGAATGTAGTGAGTTCTCCAAGACAAGGGTGATTTGTCTCTGTAGCATTCCTGAATTAAAACCTTTTTCTTGATTCATAAGTGTCTTTGAAATAGAGTTTCTCTCTGGCCTCTTGGAACGTTGTTTGAGCCCTTCCCCTCTTTCACTAAGCTGCTCATGCAAAGGGGACTGGCATCCAGTTTAGTCTCAGTTTTGAAAACCTCAGCTTACTGGATGTTTTTCAAGTTGAACTGGCAGTTTGAAGCCAGACCTCTTTCATGGGGCTGTCTGTCTAATCTGGGATGATTTGATAACTGTAGATGAGCCTCTTTCATCTATGACCTCAAGTCCTTTCTTGTGCAGGTGACTTTGCTGCCCAGGAAAGTGTCTAGGAACTAACCAAGATAAATTACATTTTTTTCTCAGATGTAAGGGGTGCTGTTGACTTGTGTATTCTCTTATGCAGCTGAGCTGCAGAACTCAGTGCTCGGAGGTTATCCTGTTCAGTTTCTCGGGGGGTGCAGCGCAGCCTTTACAGAGTATTGAACACTCAGATTTCAGTGGAGCAGATTAGAGGCTGTGTGATAGCTCCGTTCCTCTTGCTGAGCATTACCATTCCAGCTTGATGAGCTGCAGGCCCATCCATATGGTTAAGATGCAGTGTGCCCTGGAGGAAAGGCAAGCTGTGGCGTCTCAGTTTGTTGAATGGATGACCTTGTTTCCTGTTTTGAGCAGCAAAGCGGCTGTGACTGTAGACTGTGGGTCTCAGACTGACAGATAATTTTAGAAGTCCTCTTTAGAAAATGCTTAAGTAGGGAAAAGGTATTGCTCTGCCTGTTTCTACAGCTGGACTTTGCCATTAGTAGTTTTGTTTTACCTGCAGCTGGTGTCTGCCACAAGAGGTTGTCGAAAGATATTTTCAGTAAGCGTAGTGTTTTTGTTCATTGCCGTTTACCATACTAAAAGCAAAAGTGTATATACAGTGAGCACTATTAAATGAGTTACTGTTCTTGCAGATGACTGTTCAAAGTACCAGTGGGTTTTCTTCCACTCTATCATGGGCAGGCCAGGTTTTTCTTTTAACTGGAGAAAACTGCTGCGCAAAGAAGGTGCCGTTCTAGGGTATTAATTGTTAAAATGTTTGATAAGACTTGACTGGAGAAATACAAGTAATGAACCTTGGATAACAAGGCTGTTCATGTGTCTGCTTTTGTGGCTTTAAGATGGCTCTGTTACACACTTAACAAGTAGTGTTGAGGTTTTGGTTTACATGGAAAGACCGTCTCACATACAAAGATTTTGCTGCTAGATGCAAAACTTTCCTCCCCATGAAAATAGGCAGAGCACGCAGAAATAAAATAGAAATGCAATAAAATCCTGTGCTAAAGCACAAGTCAGGTGGCTGAAATTGAAAAAATCAATTACCGTTTCTCGTGGATAGTTAGGTGGCAGTTAATGTGATTACACTGTGAAATATTAAAGTAGACCTGACTGAACTTGTGAAGCTGTTATTTATTTCTTTCACATTCTGTATTTCTGTTGCCATAGCATTTTGGGCAGAGACTATTTAAACTGAACAGATTGGAGAACAATTATTAATCCAGAAACAAAAAAACTGGAAGTATCACAGCACATGCTGTGTTAGCTCTGTGGAAGTTCTTTAAAGGTCTCGTGTTGGCAGAGATCAAGTGGTCTCTGAGAAGTGTTTAAAGGTAGTGGGTGAATGGAGTGAAAGGCAGATGAAGAGACTGCACGTTTGTACTGCTGTGGGGTGACCTGTTGTAGCTCAGACAGGAATCTTCCCCGTGGTTTAAGTCTAGTTCAGGTAAACGGGTAGCCTCAGGAGCGCTATGCGTGTCCTGGAGCAGCTGGCCTGTGCTGTGGGTGCCTCTTGCTCTGTCGTGCTGTTGGGTTGGTGTCGTAGCCATGCAGACACGCTTTAAGATGGAGAGACTCCATCAGCACAGGGCAGAGGAACTCCTGGCAGAAATGCTCAGTGTTTTCTGGAAGTCCAGTGACATTTCAGGCTCTGTTTTCTTGCCTGGCTCTTCTGTTTTTCCTAGACACATGTGATGAAAAAGATGAGACCCTTTCTCCGTCATAGTTTTGTGGTTACTCGCTGTTCTCTGGCTAAGCCACGTTCTCGGCTTGCTGTTTGGTATCAAGGCTCAGTAAAGATCACTGCCTCAAGGAGAGGATTTTTTGTGGAGCTGTGACACATGTTCATCATGCAAGAAGCTTTTCTGAGCAGCGCTTTGGTATTTGCGTAGCAAAATAGTCACTGTTGTGGTACAGCCTTGTGGCTCTCTGTTACAGCTCTGAATTAATCCAGGTGACTGTATAGCAACATTTTTGGGTCTGTAAATGCTTACAAAACAGGGTCTCACACTTGGAAAGGCAGGATTTCCATAAAAATATTTTGGGGTTGTCTGAATACAAGTTTTCATGAACAAATTCACTGGAAGCTGCATTTTGAATACGTAGTTGTTCCATCAAGAAAAAATATGTTGACCGAATAACAGCTGAAAACTTCAGGGATTTCATTGTGTCAAGGATGGCAAACTAGGAAAAACTTCGCTGCTGAAATTACAAGAAAAAATTCCCAATGCCTATGGATGATAGGAAACCAGTTTTTTGTTCAATTGTTTGGAAGACTAGGCTTAATCTTTCAGAAACTGGAGTTTAACTAGAGGAGCAATCCTGTATCTTTTTTCTCTAATAAACTGCTTCTAGTCCCAGAGGTCCTGCATATTGAAGTGTCTTAGTAGTATCTTGAGTAGTGTAATCTTTGTAGTAATAACAGCCTTACTAGTCTAGCTTCTTCAGAATTCCAAAGACACTTGTTTTTAACTAGAATATATTATTGGGTCTTCCAGCCTGTGTATCACAGCTGAACTTCAGCCAGTTTTCTTTAAAGAGCAGTAACTTGATGGGAATGTGTACCAGGAGATCTCTGTATATACCAGAAGATAAGGAATTCACTAATCATATTGGAAACCTGCACAAAAGTTAAAGCCAAATTTTTAACAAGGACTTTATTTCCCATTTCAATATGCATGACATCTGTTTCTAGCTGTAGTTTTTCCTTTGCTAAATTTAGGAGTTCATAAATATCTCCAGGAGGAGAAAGATCAACTGAGAGAGTTTTCACTCAGTAACCGTGCTCGGGCCGGAGTCACTTCTTGTAAATGCATGTTTCTTGCCATTGGGTTATTTTGGTAGCTCTTCAATACTTACCTAAGATTTTCCTTGAATTTGTGACTACCAAAAATATATGCTTAGTCTTACCATAGCTGGGCAGAGGTAAAATGACCTCATCTATTTGTTTGTATATCCTATGATCCCATTAGCACTCTTCACCAGAGCATCACGTGGGCAGCTGGGTTATGTGATATCTGTCCCTTTGACTTCTGAATTCTTCTCAGAATTGCTGCTTTTCTGGATATCGTTCTACTGTTCATAGTTTCCACTCCATTGAGATTATTTAATGTGAATGTGCATTGGTAATGAAGAAATCTAGATACTTGGTATGAGTGAAGTACTTACACAGGTAACTGAACTGCTATGCTGATGTTAATCATACTTCAATTAGATTGTTTGGAAAGTATCGAGTTCCCTTAAATGTAGCACAGATGACTGTTAAATCCCAGCGAAACTCCTGTGTCGAGCAAGTGGTGTCTTCACTAAAGAAAACCTTTCCTCTCTTCTGCATCCTGTACTTCCTGATGGGTGTATTTAATTTTTAATACATCAGCTCTCTTGAGAATTCTAAATAGTACCATAGCATATATTAATTCATTTTCTTTTTGGTAATTTGACATGATGGTGGAAGATTTAGGACTGCTTTTGTTGGGTTTGTTTCGTTTTTAACCTCATGACTTAGCTGCAGATCTACACCTATTCAAGTCCAACTTGTCTGATTAAAATGTTCGGTTTCAATAATTCAATTGTTTTTTTCTCTCTCCTTCCTCAACCCCCTCACCCCGCCCCCAGCACCAATTTTGTTGGCCTTGGTAGCAGGCGAAGCAGCAGGGATCATGGAAAATATCAGTGATGATGTCATTGTCGGACGGTGCCTTGCCATCCTCAAAGGCATCTTTGGTAGCAGCGCTGTGCCGCAGGTTAGTACAGACCAGCCTCTTTGGGCGGCTCCTCTGCAGTTCGGAATGCGCTGCAATTCTCAGTAGCTCGGCTGCAGTATTGAGCTGTTTGGTGTATGTACCGCCTTTTGGTTGTTCAGGGTGTTTGGGGAGGAGGGGTTCTTTGTGGGTCTGGGGTTGGTTTTTTTTGTGGGGTTTGGGTTTGTTGGGGTTTTTTTGTGAAGATTGTCTTAGACCGAGTAAGACTCTAGCTTTTTCAGAGTGTCAAATACTTCAGTTAATTTTCTACCTTTTACATTTCTGGGGTTACAGCAGTAACTAGTCCGTGGCTAGTGACAGCACTGCTTAGGTACTCCCTGCCATGCTCTGCACCTTCTCTAAGTACAGTAAAGCTCTTGACCAATGAACTCCACAAAGAAACTGGTTTGGCTGGAAAATAACTGAAGGGAAGGAAGGGAGTAAAGGCAATCTTCCATCTGGATCAGTTCCCTGTGCAGCTAGCCAACGGTTATTTAGGCACAGTAAGTGTAACAGGAATGGTTAGTGAAGGGGGAGTTTAGAAAATACTTAAATATTACTCAAAAAAAAGAAGCTTGTGTACTTAAGACATCAATTTGGAAAGCCATATAGCTGTTCAACCTACAGTGTGTGTGACTGAGTTGAATACTTGGTCTGTTCTCCTGACAGGCAGTGTGGAAGCTGTTCTTATAAACGGCATTGGTTGGAAAGAAATAGCTCTGGTCCACTGGGACTTCTGTGCAGTAAAGTAATAGAAAAAATATATGTTAACTTTACTATATCAGTCTCCTCTGAGCATTTGGCCAGGTGTAAATTGGACTGTTTACTTGCTTGGTATTTCACATGAGGAATAGATTTAAACCATTGTCTTTATTGTAGAATACTTGTAGAGCTCTTTTTGAACACAGCTTTATCATCCCTAGTATTTTAATGCTTTCTGTATGGCGGACAAATCCTTACAGCTGACTGTAAGCATGGATTTTTAGTTAACGAGTGGATCTCATATTTTGGAAATGCACAATCGGTTGAATTTTACGTCTCAGACTGGAGAACACAAGAGAAGGAAACCCCAGGCTTGCCTTCCTGATAAACCCCCAGCTCCTTCTCTGAACTCTCAGAGGACAATTCTAGTTCCTAATGAGATCTTTCTTTGAGAGGAGCTCTGAGACTTTCCTGTCTGCAGGTGCTGTAGAAACCATGTAGTGTGTAGAAATCACTCTCGAGTGAGCCAAGAGTGAAGTGTTTTACTGCGGCTGCTCTCTAGTAGGGTTTTCAAGTGAAAAAAATACACACTAGCAAATTGCAGAATCTCGAGAACTATGGATTCTACTGTAGATAAACATCAAATTTAGAGAACTTATTTGAACTTTTAAAATATTTTAGTGCATTAACAGATAATCCCCTGTGCATGACTCCATATCTGGTCAGTCATTCAAAGGCGGCAGTTATCGGTTGTGATAAGTGAGATCTCTAAGTGAGTCTCTGTTTTAATGTATTCACAGTTCGGGTGCTTATGTACTACGAGCACTTGATAGCAGAGAGGTTTGCTGGAGGCTGTCTTCTGGACAGCCATTCATCAGTCGGCATAAACTGCACTCTCATCCATTGTGTTGGATGAACAACGGTGTCTGTTGCTGTGCGAGTGCAGTTCCTTGTGTCTGCCCAAAACAGGGGAGCGGAAAAGTTAAACAAAAGCAACAGTTCATTCATTGCAATGTGAGCCATCCTCCTCGTTCCTGTGCTACTTCTTATTACTGTCTTATTTTTTCTTTCTGATTTGGTTTTCATTTCCCAAAGGCAGATATAACCACTTTTTCACCCTGCTGTTCTTCAGCACATGGAAATTTTTTTCAACTGTGCTGAGCAGCTAACCTCTGCAAGCTTCACGTCCTCTCTAGAACAGGGTTCCAGTTTTGTATCGCTTCTGTTGTAGTACATGTTTTATCCTCTAACCATCCTTCTCTTTGTTCACAGGGAATCCTAATTACAGCGTTTGCTTGTCAGGATGAAAATAAAAGTTGACTCATACCCACACACGGGTGTGTGGGCACATGCACACCACAGTTACTGTTTGGACTGGTGCAGTCTCAGTACTGGGGAACCGGTACTTTCGTGTTCTGCTCTACAATTATGTCTGGGTTAGCCATACCTTCAAAACTACCTCAGTGAAGTAAAATTTCTATCTGGCTTTATTCCCTGTTAGACTGCAATGCTTCATTTGAGAGAATTAAGAAATTTATGAAATGCCTCAAAGTTTTCTTTGTCAGATATACGTGTGATCACATACAGTGCCATCACAGTGGTCTCCATCCAACAAGAACGGAAATGTGAGGTTACTTTTTTCTCAAAAGCAGGCAATATGTGAGGGCTGGCTCATCACTCCGTTCCGTAGCTTTTGGATAAAAAAGTGCTGAAAATTGTGGTGAGGAATTTTCTCAATTAAGTCATCAGACCATACTGGGAGATGTGGTCTCCAACCCCCAGTGGTGTCTTACACCTTGGAACATGGCCCCAGTCCTCTGTGGCCTTGCCACAGACTCAGCAGAAGGCATCAAATATAGTCCAGCTGAGGCCAGCCTCGGAGAGATCATCTCAGATCTGTCAGCGTTGGGGTCCAGGAGACTTCCCTTGCCATGAGGTGGTACGGTGCCTGCTGGACTGGCTTCTGGATAACGCCCTTGCTAGATAGAGCCTATTTCTCTTCCTTTGTGGGAAGATGTGTTCAAGTAGAAACAATTCCATGAAATATCTTTGTGCCTGAGGAGAGGAGATGAGGTTCCTGCCTTGATGTTTGCATTTTTACAGGGTGTGATTCCTGTTAAAACTCAGTAACACATTTGAACAGAGTCCGGGCTATTTTAAGATTCACATCCATCAGTGTTATGTCCGCAAGGTTATGAAGATGTCCCATTTTCTCTTGACTGCTGTTACGCCTTAGAGTGATACTGGTTTGAGTTCTGGTGATGCTCTCACTGTTGCATCTTTCAGTGGAATATCTTTCATCATGACTATTACCTTGGCAAACCAGATGGATTGGAGAAATGTAGGTGTTTGTGTAGGTGCCCTTCATGCAGTCGTTTTCTCAGATGAATTACAGACCTTATATAGGCCTATATCATAGCCAGATCAGAAGACATACTCAGATGAGCTGTGGCTGAAAGAAAGTAAAGGAGTAGGAAGCGTGCATTGTCATTATGTTGATAATAGGAGAAGAAACAGAGCGAACAGTACACAGTGTGCACATAGAGCTGACTACAAAGTCTGAGTTCCAGTGCAGAAGCTATGTGCGGTAGGTTGTCGCAACAGCGGAAAGAATTAAGGTATTGCTGCCAAAGACAAATTATTTACCTTAGTATGTGTTATCCTGGAGTATAAACTTGGAGTTCCACCATTAACATTACTCCAAGGACTTTGTGTCTTTTATTCTTGCAATTTGCATC
The DNA here is from genome assembly GCF_047370975.1 of Nipponia nippon. Lineage (NCBI taxonomy): Eukaryota > Metazoa > Chordata > Aves > Pelecaniformes > Threskiornithidae > Nipponia > Nipponia nippon. The sequence goes on from NW_028262340.1 coordinate 211,147, forward strand.
TTTTGTATTTTGCACTAACTGTAGAACTTGCACTGTGTCAACAGCTGAAGTTTCTGTCTTGTCTCACTCAGCCTAAAGAGACTGTGGTGTCCCGCTGGCGGGCTGACCCGTGGGCCCGGGGATCGTACTCCTATGTAGCAGCTGGATCTTCTGGAAATGACTATGATTTGATGGCTCAGCCAATTACTCCAGGGCCAGCCATTCCAGGTGCTCCTCAGGTGAGAGATGTCTCCATGCTTTTTAGAAAAACCTCAAAACAGGATGATTTTTCTAAGTAATTTGCCTACATATCTAAACACAAGTTTAGATAACTTGTGTCTTCTGATGAATTATTAGAATCTGTAAAATAATTCAGATTTCTATCCGTGAATTCTGCCTTCCCAGGTTTGGTGTCATTTGTTTACTAGAAAAAGAGCGGTTTCATTCAGAAAGTCAATTTGGTAATATCTGAAGAGAGTATTATAATATTATACGTTTATTGTGTTTCATACGCCATATTTATGTTGTCCATCACCATATTTAAGTGAGTTGTAGCGATTTGAAAGAGGGTGAAGGCCAGAGGGAGAGGAATCAAAAGGTCTCTCCCAAATTGGGAGCGAACACAATGAAGGCGTAAGTCATCTCCAGTGCACTTTGAGAGGATGAAGTTCTTTTTCTAGTGATACAAGTCATTAATAAACATAGCTATGGATAAAATGATTCTCCGCCGAGTATAATATATGAAAGTCTGTTTTTCTCCTACTTTTTATTACACTGTCAGTAGTTGGTTTAGGTCTCAGTTTAAAGAGAAACTGCTAATTTAAGTGAATTGCTGAAGTTTTTGTTTGCTTACTGTGCTAGAGTTCATGTCCCCGGATCAGAAACCATCATTATTCTTCAACACGTTTAACAGTTTGGCTGCAGAATTATAGATACAACATTCAAACGCTTTTTCACTATACAGCTGGGGACATTAATCTCCTCTGCTTATCTGGTTCTGAAAGTATTGCTTTTCAAGTAGAGCTTTATTATCTTTGTATCAGAGCAAAGGTATCAGCAAATAATTGCAAAATATTTCCTCGTGTTACAGTCATTACAAACATGAAACCCTCCTGTGAAATGAAAGGTGTATATAAAGATTTTCTTGGTAATTTGTAGGACAGGTTAAAATATTTTTAATGTAGACTATTTTATATGCACCACCTTCATGTTAATGGAGACTGTGGTGTGATTAGAGGACTTCTGACATTATTCGTAAAGTATCTGTTTGCTGCAGAATCTGAAAGAACGTGAACAAGCCGTAACAGTGTTCTCTGTTCCTCCCAGCCTATTCCTCGCCTGTTTTTTGCGGGAGAACATACAATTCGCAACTACCCTGCGACTGTTCATGGTGCTTTGCTGAGTGGACTGAGAGAAGCCGGTCGCATTGCAGACCAGTTTCTTGGGGCCATGTATACTTTGCCTCGCCAGCCTACGCCTGGGGTCCCCCCGCAACAAGCTACCAGCATGTAAGAAAAGTAGAAGGTGTCAGAAGAGGAGCAACAAGACCACAGTGCTGCTGTTGTCCACTCTTTGGGATGAAGATGTTCACGTAGTCTGTAACAGTATCTGCCGAAGGGACTCCACCATGAGTTACTGTGTAATACTTCCATTAGAATGGCCTTACAAAAACTTACCTAACCTTTGACTTGGCATCCTTTTAAAAATCTCTTACACAGCTGTTTGAAGTGTCAGTGTACACAGAATCCTTTACTACCAAGCTGGTCTGGGACTTTTTTGACTCTGCAGATACTTTTTGAAAGTCAAGCTTATAGCTGGAGGTTTTTTAGGGTTTTTTTTTCTACCTATATGTGTATTTACAATTTGGTAATTTCACAAGACCCTCTAGAAGCTGGTTGCTACGGATAGTAGCTTAGTGTAGAATTTATGTAAACTTCTTTGTTGGGTTTTTTTATTGTTTTGTTTTGAAGAATAATATTTTTTGACCAATTCTATTCTTATCTGGCATATGACAATTTGGTGCAACTGTTTCCCTACTAGTAGCAGCAAATCACACCCCTCCAAAATGGTCCATTGGCTGCTACACCATATGCACCCTGTTTCAGAAAGAAAGCTGGTATTACTAAGAGTGTGCTAAGCATACTGTTTTATTAAATACTTTCAACAAGAGAAATAATAAGAACTGGATATTTGTAAGTTAAAAACTAGAAATATTATTCATATTTGTTTATGTAGAGACAGAGTTGCCTAGACAGTAGGTTAGCTGAAGGACCTCCTCTCTTCTGCGTGCTGCAGGTAGGCGCTCTGTGTACCTGTTGATTCCGTTCCGGCTGGGTTGACGAGATGATGTGGCAGCTGCCATTGTTACGCTTCTGAAAATCACTTTGGTTCGGCTGCTTTTCCAAATATTTTCCTTATTAATTCAGCACATAGAGCCTTCCTTTCATCGCACAGAGCAGTCTTATTTAAACATTTAGGTCCTTTTTTCCTCTCCTTTCCCCACTTAGCATTAGACTTTTCTTAATTCTTCCAACTTTCCTCATCCTCCCCTTCCTAGAGTTTATTTCTATCTCATCTAACCATGGTCTCTGTTCACACTGTTTTTTCTACTTTTCAGTTGTTCTGTTCTCACTCTCTCTGACCCCACGTCTCTACATGTGTAGTCTGTCCCCATCTCCTTCTGTCCTTGCACCTTCTATTCTGCTAGAGGACCGGTACCTCCTCTTGTTCCATGCTCATCCCTCTGCAATTACACTGCCCACACTTTTCCTGAAGAAAACATGACTGCAGCCCCTCCTTGTTTATAGCTGTATTGTCTTTGGCCACAGACTCTCTATCTTCTAGCATCGTGGCTTCTGCTGTTTTCTTGTGTCTCCTCCTTAGTAGCTGGAGATCATTCTTCCTCCTGACTGTGTCTGTTATCTTCCGGTTGCTTTCTCATTAGATGTTGAAGTGTGTGAGGAGGGGGTACCTCCATAAGGAGTCCTTCGGACAAGAACGGGGAGGACTCTGATGAGGCGGGGTAATAGTCTGTGAGGGGGCACAGACTGGAGGTGTCGAGGACTAAGCCCATTTGAAGTGGCTGGATTTGGTGCCATGGGGGACCCTCTTCCCTGAACCTCTGTCTAAACGAGTGCTGCCTTCCCCATATCTCTAATTTTGCAAATGTCCTTGCTACTTGAGCCCTTTATTGAAAGGGATGCACCTCAGCAGCACTACTCACCCTCGCATTCCCTTCCAGGGGACAAGGCAGACTTTGTGATGGGTGGTCAGAAAACTGCCACTGAAGTGGGGCAGGAATTGGGAGTCCAGCGGGGCACGGAGGAGGGGTGTCCAGGGGGTGACTGAGAGCGAACAGAGAGTAATCTGAGACTCGGCACTCCCTGCCTTGCGTTCGGGTGAAAGCCTATCAGCACCACTACCCAGAGAAACCCTCTTCCAGGATGAGCAGTGTGACAGCCGTTAAAACACACCAAGAGCTGATCCAGTCTCTTGGCTAGTCTGATTGAAGGTGGGAAAAGGATCCGAGAATTGGGGTGCTGTGTTCTGTAACCAGGCTTCCAGCCTCTATGGGTCTCCGTATTTGTGGAGGGGTTTGCTGTTGGGATTAGTGATGGCGCTGTCTCTCGCCATGAGGCCTGTCATCCCACTTGCTCTAGCAAAGTGTCAAAAACTCAGAAAACCACTTCTGGCCCACTGGAAAATAAAATAGTCCTCAGCTTAACATAGCCAAATGGTGTCTTCTCCAGACAAATATCAAGCCAATTCTGCATCAGCCTATTAATGTTACTTTCAGCTGCTTTGTTGTGCTTTATGTTTGTTCTGGCTGAGACTTAGCAGATTATTCAGCAGGCTAATTCTGTCAAACAGCAGGCAGTAATTTGTCGAAGACATTCAAATGTAAACAGAATTCCTGTTGCACATTGCCATTGGTTTGACTGAGTGGAGCTAATCTTTCACCTGACAACCAGACCGTTTTCTCTTTTCAAAAAGACATCTGAAAACCATGGTGACCACTGAAATCAGAAGGTGGAGATGAAGCCCTGGCAGTTCCCACCCTTTGTGGAGGTGTGCAAGGAGTTGGTGGGTGTTGGCTGATGTGGTGATGGGCATGAGCAGAGGAATGGGAATGCCAGGAGGTGGCGAGGAGGCCTTGTGACTTGGTGCAGCCTGTTCGTTGCTTTCAGAGTCTTCATTGGAAGATGAAGACCATGGTCTGTGGCTTGCTGCACCTTGCCCTCTCTGTTATCTCTGGGGACTCTGGACCTATTCCTCAGCCAGCCCCTGCTAACAAGCCCTAGTGGGTGTTAGAGAGTGAACAGCTCAGAGTACTTTCAGCTCTTAGGGGTGTTTGAGGCTCAGTGAAGACACAGATCCGGCTGTGCAGCAAGTTGCTGGACAACTCAGAGCTGCTGTGCTGCAGCCCCTGCCCTGCATGGCCCAGTTTCTCGTGGTCAGTGGCACTGGTTGCACCCTAAGCAGAGGGGAGCAGTGGCTGGGCGAGGGTCAAAGACTGCTCCCTTTGTTCTGGATGAATCCTGTGGAATTGCTGGGATGGAGGGGGGAGCTTGGGGGGAAGCATGATCACCCCAAGGCCAGCTGGAGCTTGCAGACCTGGAAAAGGTGGCAGTGGTGAGTCAGCGTAGCGATGAGTCAGCTTAGTGCTGGGGTTCAGCTCTGCCAGGCCACATGGTGAAACTTCCATGGTTTGTCCAGGAGCAGGATGGTCTCGCACTCTTTGCAGCATCCCAGTGTGTGATACTCCTCAAGCAGGTACTCTCCCAGCAGTTAGCAACTCGTGTCCCGCTGCTTCTGTCATCCCAGGGGTGCCTTCTGCTGTGCTTCAGGGGTGGCTCTGAGCCCAGGCTATCAGTGTGTGTGTTGAGCATGTTGCTCTCTGCTCCCTGTGCCAGGATCTGTTAGGTGGGCCTTCAGTCTGACCATGACGGCTGGTCCCATTGAAGTGCTGCCTGTGCAGTCTTCCTACCACGGTCACCTACTGAGGAGGAGATGGCATTGTAACTAACGGGGTCACCAGGCCCTCTTCATCTCGGCATCCTTCCTCGTGGTGTAGCCATTCTTTCCCTTGCTGTTTGCTTGCCCTGACTTCCCTGTAGGGGTTGCCTGAGCTGTTTCAGCATATGGTGGATGACCTTTATCACAGATTTGAGGCTGCTGGGCACAGGCAAAGCCTTGTGACCAAGTCTGGTCGCACCCTCGGTAGCGAACCTTTCCACCTATTCTCAGGGACTTGCCACTTCTCACTCTGCTCCGTGGGAAGGTAAATTGCATTTCCAACAACAAAACTGGTTGGTGCCCATTTTGGAAAGAAAAATATTCTTCCCTAGTTGGAGCTCCCTTTCTGTACTGAAGGTGAAGGACCACGGTAATCTGCCATGGGGATCTGAATCCTGAGTGCATGCGTTCGCTAGTCAGATTGTGATTTCGGATGGGGTGAATCTGCAGGAAGATTTGTATTTCCCAGTTCTCCAGCTGCCTGTGTTTTTGTCAGGTCCTAGCATCTACTTTGCAATAAACTACTGTCAGCTCAGGGTCTTTGTGTTCAATCTTTGTATGGAATTGAGAATATTTGCTATGGTCTTGCCTGTAGTGGAAATTAATTGCAAAGCATGGGTTCTCCCTGTTTTGTTATCGTAGTAATTGACTGGATCATAAACCTAGAGGAACAACTTCACTGGAGTGCTTCAGTTTCTTTTTTTATTATGAACCTTTTCATCTGACTCAGTCTCTTGCTGTATTTCTAAAAACTTCAACTGAGGGTACTGTGGTCAAGGTGCTCACAGTTCATCTTTTAGTCTTTAAGCCATGAAGTGGCTCCATAAAGTGAGGTGACTAAACTTAATTTATTTGTATACTTCAGATTCTTTTTAAAGGTGGTGATAATTCCATGAGTTACTTTTCCCAAAAATTTTTACCAAAAGAGAATTAGCTGCCACGGGCTGGTTTGGTTCTCAAGTTTGGTGCTTTTTCCAATGATTTTTTTTGCAATTTCCAATATATCTAACTTCTGAAGGCGCAATTTTTTGTTCATTTGGAAGTAATATTGAAACTTAAAGGAAATGGTTATCCTGGCGTTCTTCCCCAAAGCACACGGCCGTCACAGAACTATTGGCATGCTCCCAGACCTTTGCTCAGGGTGTTACCAGCATCAGCTGGATGAATGCCCAAACAACCCACAAGAAGTCACCTTTAGAAGGTCAGTGGAGAGGGAAAGCATCCCTTTTCATATCAGTCATGAGATGTGTCTTATGCAAAGAATAAATTGTCTTAAAATAAGTTTTTTCCAGCTTTGCCAATCGGTCTGCTGAAGCTGTTGCTTCTCTACAAAGTCTGTTGGCTCCTGCAGGGCTTGTGGAGTCTGTCCGTTACTTCCAGGTGCTAACGGGCATCAAGTCAATGTGGTGGCTGGAAGTTCCCTGGAAAACATCAATCACAGAGGCCGAGAAATGCAGTAACATATCCAATTCACGTCAGGAATGCAGCCCAGGCTCACAGTCCTGCGCTTCTGTGCGTGCAGCTTCATCCCATTCTTACATATGCACATAGCCACGGGGCAGAGCCGCTGACCAAATTCTCTGTCACACGTGGTTCTTCCCCGTTTCCAGCCAACCACAGACCGTGGTGATGTGGTACTGGGAGCCTTTCAGTCGCGTCAAGTGTGACGGTGCTTCAAAGAAACACAAAGCAGGTGCCTGTTTTCACCGTAGCTGTAGGTGCAACCTTCCTGTGTCCCGATGGATCGGTGAGGAAGGCTGACAGCTAGACTGGCCTTGCTTCGATGGTATTATTAATGGGCCTGTTCTTGCACTGACAGAACAATTTTTGTAGCTTCTCTTGCAAATATTGTCTGGTTTAGTACATGCTTCATAAAATAACAAGCAAAATAGCAGCAGGGTGACTTGTTCACAAGCATCCAGAAGTGCTGTTGAGCTGAAGAGATCGCTTGTCGTGTTCACACTCTATCAAAGTGTTAGAGGTGGACTCAGCTGCACAAGTAAGTGCAAACTTCAGACCACTGCCAAATAAAAGATGTGCAAAGACATTTCATGGAAGATTTTGCAGAAAGAATTATGATAATGTTTGAAATACCTGCTTAGCGTGGGGTTTCTCTCACCTAACCTTACACATTTCCTCTGCACTGGTTGTCTAGGCTCCCTCCAGCCACACTTCTCCAGAGAAACTCATTATGTCCCCGTGTCCAAAATAGTTTCAGGACCTTTGAGCCTGTTAATGAGGGCTTTGAGTTCTGGTAACGCGGGACCTACATCCAAATCTTTCTTACTAGTATGTGGCCAGATGTGCCACGCGTACAGACCTCGGGTATTGTTAGTGCAGTTACGTGCCGTTAGCTCGAGGACCTTCTGGAGATGGTTTCCATTTACCGTGTTCCAGACCCAGCTCGCAGCTCTCCACTCTCACAGAAACTGCTTTGGATATATCCTGTGCTCGGGGATCTGCTGGCTCATGGGGCCAAAAGTTTGGATCTCTGTTTTATTAAATGGTTTGTTGGTGTTAATTACACCCCTCCGTGAAGGGACTTCTGCTCCCTGTTGTTCTTTTGTTCTCATTTCTAGACGCTGTATCACCGCACCCCTATAACTTTAAGGCTGTTTCACTCGAACAAGGGTAGATGACCCGTTTTTTTAGACTTCATGCTTAAAAGACAGAGATACCTTGGCCTGCCAGCCCAGCCTGGATGATGAAGTATCTTTTCCATCTGAGGGTTCATGCCTTTCAGAAGCCCCTGAATGCATTTACCTTGTTTGTGGAGAGGTCCTAGGTACGAGTCTCTCTGCAGAGACCATCTATTTGGATAACCACTTGTTTTAGATGGCAGTTACCTGAGCGAAGTCGCTGGCTGTACGCACCTCCGGGCCGTGCGCTGTAACCCCTGCGGGTGGTGCTCGGCGCGTCCATCCTGCCAGCTAGCCTCTGCAGCGTTCGCTCCTCGTACCTCCACCAAATGCTGCTCCTCTGCTTGAGCATCTGGTAATTAGTGCTAGATTTTGCAAATGGTGAAATTACTGTTTGCTTTGCTTCCACGCTGCACCTATGTGGAATTGTGTTTGAAGTTACCCAAGGTTAGAACAGACATGTGGGCCACAACCACCTGAAAATGGAAATTACTTACCTGGGTGCTGTATGAGATATGTACTCCACAGACTCAATACTTACCCTTTTTCTTCCTCATAGCCCCGCATACCTTTTTTTCAGATTTTTTAAGCCTTGGGTGCTCATGGCTTAACACATGGGGAGGTTCAAGTCTCAGCCACGATCCACTGTTACAGGACAGAAGTGTCTCCAGTCTCGGGTTCTCGGGCAGAGTTAGAACTGATGTTTGGACAACACACTCCTGTCCTTAGTAACTTTTCCTGGCTCACAGAATTGTATCTTCACTTCTGAATAACATGTAAAGCTAGTCAAACTGCTCAATTTGAATGCTTTTTCCCGATTCATTGAGGATACGTCAGCGTGCTGGTCTCAGGTAAGCATGAAAAAACATTACTGCAACTGGGAATGTATGTATCAGACTACTGAATTCCTGATCAGCAACAGAAGCTAGATTTTTCTGTAGCTGTGAATGATGGAGGATGTAATTTAGAACGGAGTGTGACCGGAGTACTCCATGTACTCCATTTGCCTTTGTTACACCTTACGCCCTTACCTGATGCTTCCCGTGTGCCCCTTAGCCCAGAGGGGCCAGAAACCTCGCCATCAGCACACTCCTGCTGTGCTCCAGTGTGCAGTTTGGTTTGGGTCAGCACAGGGGGAACGTGCTTTTTGAGTGGATGAGGATTTAGGACGTTATTTACCTAGGCTTCAGGGTGCTGTGGTGGGTATGATGCACCCAGCATTCCCTCGTAGCTGAAGTGTGAACGGCTTGGGCAATACACCTGTTCTCAGAAGCAGCTGAGACGCTGCGGCTTTTGAAGAAAACAAGATTTCCATTTATTGGCAACTCATCACTGTTCTGGAGGTAGCTGGTCCAGCTGAGGAGACAGGATAGCCAAGCTGCTCCTGAAGGGAGTCCTGGGATGGGAAGGGCTGCAGCTGGTAAGATCTTGGTGGGCCTGAAGGCACCTGGAAAAACTCCAGCTGAGAACACTGAGCTAGTGCAGGTGTTTCATGAAGGAAACGGTGAGGGTTGATCTTGTCCTCGCCTTCACCTTCCTCCAGTTGCCATTTTCAGCCCACTTGTTTTTATTTCACTGTTTGCCCTGTACAGACCCAGCTTTGTTGGATGCACCATAGGAGTATCCTGGATGGGAGCTTGAAGTTAATGGCTTCAACTCTATGGCTAATCCAGGCCTAGTTCTGTCATTGCTAGGAGGACGTTGGTTTATTCTCCACAGCACCATAACGGGTGATTAGCCCCAAGTACGCAGAGGCATTACCCACGGTGCACCGGAGAAGTGAGAGCAGTGCTGGGCCCCAGTCTGGGTCACTAAGAGTTAATGTCAAATATGTTCACTGGCAGCCAGCGTTGGGGCTTCCTGCGCAGAAGGAAACAGCTTGTGCTCCCAGTAACGTGGTGGTTTTTAAAGAAGATAAGGGGAGGCCCCAGTGCCTGAGCAAGGGAGCGTCGCTGCGGATGAAGGACGGTATTTGGCTGGCCCCAGGGAGGCAGTTTGCCTGTGGCCATCCCGCTGCAGGGCTGGAGGGAAACATTGGCCTTCGTGTTTGTGGTGTAGGGAGGCGACGGGGTCATGGTCTGTGAATGGAGCCACGCGATGCGTCTTGGCCTTGGAGTCCTAGGAGAGGCTTGGAACTGAGCTGGTGCAGATGAGTCCAGGGAGGCCTTGGACCAAGTCAGGCGATTCTCCTCCCAGCTGAGCTTTGCAATGGCAAAGCCCCAGTCTCAGCCTCCTACTTGTTCATTTATTTCACCCTGACCTGGCTGCGTTCTTGCTTGTGCCATGGCCGCCTCAGCAGGAGGGTGCCCTCCACCCTGCTCCCACCTCGCTTTACCCTTGTCTTCTGAGGCCTGACAGATGTTGGCTTGAATCCTCAGCAAGCCGAGGAGAACAAACCCGTCCCTTTCCTGTGGTGTCTAGGCCACCAAGTGATGCAAAATACGACGGCTTTATCTGGTGGTGTTTTTGAAAGGAAATAGCTGTGGCTGCTGTGCCTGACTTCGTGCCATCTGTGTGCTTGGACAGTGTGTAACAGAGAAGATGTCTGTGGGGACTGAAGGGGCTACGTACCCTTAAACCTTGTTTCCATAACCTGATGACAGCCACACAGAATCCCAGTTCAAGTTGAATGAAGAGAACTTGAAATCAATTGTATATGTCCATCTGTGCAAATGCCAAAAGCAAGGAAGTAAGTCTGGGTTTCAGATGCCTTGGATTAAAAAGCATGTTCGTAAAGGTATTAACAAGGCTAAGCGCACCGGGAAGCTGCTGGAAGGCAGGCTGTTGGTGGGAACGTGAGTAGCTGGGTGCCCTGTGCCAGTGAAAAGCGACGCTGCACGCAAAAGGCATCCAAAGATCAGCGGGCCTGGCTCCGGAGGCAGGCGGGTGCTCCCTGCCTGGCTACGACGGCGCTGAGCCTTGGGGCTGTTCTTCTGGTTGGCGTGGGGGTCACGGTGGTATCAGTTTGCAAGGTCAGGAAACACAGGGAGGGGAGCCGTCAGCTGCCCCCGAGGCTTGGGTCAATACTGCTTTGGATGTGATGCCAGAGTTAAAACTAAGACGCTACTTAGACCCCCGTGAGTGGCTGATTGGGAACCCACGGGACAAGAAGCAATGCTTGATCTGGGCATGGGCAGCATATGCAATCTGCCTCAAAATCTCACCAATAAAGATGATTTACAGCAGCAACCTTCTCACAGGTCCAACTAAAGCAGAAAGGTTCGCGGCGGGAGTAATAAGAGAGTATGCTTGTTTGTAGGCAACACGAGGAGCAGTTAAACCCACCAAACCAAGTAGATGTGACTGATCAAAAAGAACAGAGTAAAAAAAAGGCTTCAGAAAAAGTGAAGTTTCATGGCCGAGCAGCAGTGCTCTGGCCGGTGGGTCATTAGTCCCGTACACCTACTATAATGTCCTCACGTAGGAGTGGTGAGCCCGGCCTTGATTCACAAACAAGGAGAAGAGCGGCCCTGTGGTACATGCGTCGGGTGTTGGCAGGGGAGAGACTTCGAGCAGATGTGGAAGCTGCGGACAATAACGCTTCACTTACGTGTTTACAGGTCTCTGCTGGCCTTAGCAAGGCAGGCGCAGCAGCGTTTGTGTTGTAGCTACAGTAACAGGTAAGAGGTGAAGAACCACCTCTTTAATGATGTTTGATAGCTGCCTGTGTAAACTGGGACAGAAAGGGGTGTCAGCCAAGCCAAAAGTCAGTTTTCGTAGACGAATATTTAACAGAAGGAATGTTTGTAGGACTTTGCCTCTAGTTAAATGAGCTCTACCCAGGGAGTAGGAGCCGAAGTGACAGCTATGGATGGCTCCTGCAATGTCAGTCAATACCCATAATCCATTTAACAGAGCTTCTTAATAGAGTTTTTCAGTCAAATAGAATAAACCAGATATAAGGAAAAGAGCTTTGTCTAATATAAAGTGTGGTGCCCAGGGCCCCTTATAAATCAACGTACTTCTCTCCAAACGACGTGGTTATAGTCGCGGAGGCTGGTCCTGCATATGGTAGATGCTGATTGTACCTCCAGATTGCAAAAAGTAAGGAACCATGAAGGAGGCTTTGCCACTTGTACTGACCTCTGTATCCTCCAGCTTCTTCCAGGTGATGGAAGTGGATCTTGGTACAATCTATACTGGCTGAGAGTAGGAAATCTAATGGAGCAGTGGCTTGTTTCGCTCTGTAAGAACGCCCTTCCTCCAACCCGCTCTCAGCGATGCCAAGTCCAGGTCATCCAGTCTGAGTGGAGAGCGGCTGTGTTCAGCTTGATTCGCCATGTGTGCATGGTCCGTGCCTTAAATGCAGCCTAGGAATGGATGTATGAGATCTGCCTGGATAGAGGCAAAAACCTAAGAACGAGGTCGACAGACTCGGCACTAACACAGTGCTGCAGACTGGAGGTGCCTCGGCACTTCACCAAGGGGCATCAGTACCTCCGAGTCACGGACACTGTGCAGGGGTTCAGCCGGAGCTATAAATACCACATCACAAACATGTAAAAAGAGGTTTTTATTGGTTATATACTGTAGAGCTGACAGTGTTTGAGTCAGGAGAGACATGCAGATAAAGTGTGTGTTTACATTTGGCATGCAGACTAAGAGCACTGTGTAACTGGGAGGAGGTGAGCACCATCTGTATCCGCTGCATGGGCAGCCTGGGGAGGAAAGAGCTGGCTTCCCTCTATGGAGCATGCTGAGACAGGGAGAGTTCTGAGAGGGTGAAACAGTGCCGATAGCTCTATTGGACACACAGTTTGTTTTAGGGAAATAGGCAATACTGTAACCCTGGAAAATTTGCTTAACTTGGATGAGTCTGATTATGAAAAGATTTCTTGCATTATTTGTCTTCCAACTAAGCTGCCCCAGCCCAAATATATGTCTGCAAATACAAAAAAATAGATTTATTCTCTTAAAAATACATTCCATGCAGCCTGGAGTGCTGCTTCCCCAAGGCAGGAGCCTGCACTGCATGCTGGGCAGCCTGGGAAGATGATCCTTTGGGTCCTTAGGTTACTGACCATCAGAGGCATCTGCAAACAATGGCTTCATGTTTCATCACATACAGAGCAGTCCACTGGAGACTGGCCTGGGAGCAGCGCCTTGACCACTCCAATGATGTGCAAGGGTGGCAGAGATGAGGTTTACTATATTGGAGATGACACCAATGTGACTATTGCTTCAATCTGTAGCTAGGAAATTGCTCAAGTGTCTCTTGAAGCACCGAGGTGCGCCACCCTGCCCTGTGCTTCCTGCCCTTTTCCCTTCCTGGAGGTACCATCTGCGGGAGGACTGCGGGTCCCCCCTCGGCCGTGTCCAGTGAGCTGCAGTTCGACAGTGCACGGCACTGGTGGGTGCACCGCAAAGCTGCCACCCCTCCATGCTACCTGAGCAGCTGGTGAGGCGCTGCTCCGCGTGCTGCAGCGGTGTTTCTGGACAGAAAGGAAGCCGCTCCGTGAAGCAGCAAGCTGCTGGCCCCTCAGGCTGGTGCCAGCCATGCTGGGGAAAGCCGCTGGCTCTCCAAAAGGGACCGGCATCTCCGTTTCCTTGGGAGAAGCGAGCACTGACACACTTCCTCTGTACAGCAAATACATTTACAACTTTGGAATTACCCGAGTGCTTGATACGCAGCCTCGTGGCATCATCAAGCCCATTGAAAAGCCTGTTATATTTATATGCTAAAATTACAAATACTTCTTCAGTGATGGCAATATTTACACATATACTCTATTTTACAGCTGTTCAAAAAAAGTGTGCAATTTGAGTAAAACACATCATTGTGTTTCCTGAAGTCATTGCTATAAGTTTAATAATACAATCAGCTCCTATTGCACTCATGATTAGAGGGCACGGCCCCTTTCAATTTTAAGGAAGGTTTTCTTTCTCAGATTTAATCTCGGTTGTGATAAAAACAACCCAGTGTACAGTTACTGAGTGACATCTGTGTTCATTATTTACAAGCAGTGAGACTGAGTCTAGAGCAAGAGTTCAAGGTATGTGCTGTAAAATATTGAACAAACGACTGAGGCAGCTGGAGAAAGGAGAGACGTCACCTGGGAGAAGCACCTGAGGAGAGCAGACAGTGCCAGAAGAGCTGCATTGCCGGGTCAGCAGCTGGGGCTCCTGCTGTGTGCTGTGTGCTGGCCGAGCAGCAGGGTGAAGCCCTCCGGTTGCCTGTGCCTAAGGAAAAGCCTGGTCCCGGCTGACAGAAGGGGAAAACCAACAGCTCTTGCTGCTGGTGGTTTTTCCCTTGCACTGCAGCCACAGGGTTGCATTACTGGGGTGAGCTGTGGGTTTGAAAAGCCGATGGGTAAGCCAGGGGTTTGTGGGTAGGTACAGGGAAGCCTGCGTTAACCCAGCACATTGTGTCGTAGGGATGCAGAGCTTTTGGGGCCAGGACTGAAACCAGTTCCCTTGGAAAGAGCTTTGGAAGCACCACACTAAGCTGGATCCATGCCAAGAACGTGAGAAGGAGAGGTCTGGTGGTGTACGGCGGGCACCCAAGTGTCCCGTGGGATGTGGACCACTGTCCTGCAGCAGGACAGGGCTCACCCCTGGGAGGAAAGCCATACAGTCGCTGCTCAAAGTGATCCTCGTCCTCTTCAGTGCGTATGTGCTGTCCGGCTGTTTGTCAAACTAAGCTGCGGGTCCTGGGCAGGAGTGACACAGGGCGGGGGAGGCCCTCCTAAACATGCTGCTTCTCTGAGACCGAAATGCAATGCCAAGCAGGTCAGCAGCAGCGGTCCTTCCACAGTGACTGTAACTGGGTATACGTTACACGGCTGGGGAGCTGCTTAGCAGCAGGTTTGGGAATGTAAGTAGAGGTAAATAATTACTGTGGTGTCTGAAGAGGCAGGTACATGCCAAGACGACTCTAAGATGCGAACTCCCGGGTTCAGCAAGCAGGTACTGCAGGCGGCATTTGGGCCGCTCGCCGCAGAGCGGCTGCACTGGCTTGGAGGTGTTCTTGCAGCAGCATCTCCCATGCAATGGATGGAAGAGGACCTGAGGCAGCATATGTAGTTTTGAAGGGAAATATTTTCTTTAACATGAAAATAAGGGGCAAAGAGTCAGACCGTAGCATCCCGAGGCTGGCAGAGGCTAGCAGGTGAGCCAGCCCTGGGAGAGCACTGCTGAGGTGTGGCACTTCTGCTCAGGCTGCGGTTCTGCTGATCAGCTGTGGAAGGCCTGCAAGATTGCACGAGGAGGCAAGGGAAGCTGATGCCATTCAAGCAATCGATCTCAGAAATGTCTTTTTTTGTCTGAGGGTGGTGGTGATCCTGGCATATAGTTAATCTCTGAGCAAAGCAGGGTGCTCAGGGTGGCTACTGCAATTTCACAGGCTTGTTTAAAAAAAAAAACAAACCCAAACCATTGTGGTTTCAGATTGTAAAATACGCACTGATTTTCAATACTTCCTGATAAACATGGGGCAGGGGGAGGCATTTCAGAAATCTGAATTTAACTTCAGAATTTCAGTTTCTTTCACTTCTAGTTTGGATTTTGAGTTTAAAAATTTTTGCCCATTATACCTGATGATATATTTATCCCATTCTGTACTAGCACTGCCATGTCGTGTTATGGTAAGAGATAGCAGTTGATATAATTTATTTTAATATAATTTAAATTTAAGATTATTAGAGCTGCCACTTAGTACTAATTTAAAAGCACTATCTTTTTGTCTTGTTATGCAACTTGACACTTACACATGTAATGAAATACAAAAGAATAAAATGAAGGGTTAAAAATATAAATTTGGGAAACCATCCAAAAATTGCAAAAGGAAACACTTTTTTCCAAAAATATTTTTCCCTTCCTCCAAACAATCTTTATTAAAAAAAAAAAATTATGTCATTGAAACATTTTCCTTTTTATATAAATGTTTTCATAGATGATTCATTTGCCTCTCAGAATTGAGGCATATAATTCCAAGGGACAGGGAGGAGACACAGCATATAGATGTGCGTGTATGGACAGGCACACGCACGCTGCTGTGGTGACTGCTCGTCTGGAAGGTGTGATGTGGGGATGAGCGGGGGGTGCAACTCAGATATGGGAGCTGCTGGGTCACAGCTGTTCCCGCAGCACCTCCAAAACGGGTAAGGGACCTTTTCCCTTCTGCAGCATCGTCCTTGTCCCTCCGCAGAGAGGGGCATCTGTTCCCAACAGGCATTAGAAAGCACTGGGGGAGGTCAGTGGTGGTTGTGTACAGGACAGGAAAACCGTGGGCCAGCCCTGCAGCTGGCTGGTGGGACGTAAAGGACTGGGTGAGCCAGATGCAATCACCTCGCTCAGGGCAGATGCTGCTCCAACACCTGAGCACCTCTTGGAGCTGCGGGGGCGGTGTCTCCCCCAACAGCGATGCCATCTGCGCTCGGCGGCCTGTGGGCACTGACAGGGTAACATACCTCTGTGTTTGAAGCCATCTGTGACCATACCTGGGTCCCAGACGTGGTGGATGGAGTGGTCGTGAAGAGGGGTACAGACCGAGGCTGCCTAGGTGGCCATACCAGAGCTCAGCTTAGGGTCCAATCCTGCTGTCTCCACCCTGTTTTTGGAAGGAACAAGGACATTCTGCTTGTCTGTGAGAAAAGCACTTGTTTCTGTTTCCCTTAGAGCTCAACTGCTGAGAACGAGCAGCAGAGTTGTTGCCTGCAGAGTGCGATGGACATAAAGCTTCAGGTAAAAAAGCACCCCAGTCCAAGTCAGGAGGAAGTTTCACTGCTGTGTGAACTGCTGTTGGTTTGGCCCAGAGGATGACTTCTTGGTGCAAGATCTCAGCTGGTGATGAGTAGGTCATGCAAAGCTTGTTGCAGGGGCTGACAGCAATAGGGAAGAAACTGCTTCTAAACAACATTTTCTGCTCTCCTTCCCTCTTAATGTGTAAAGCAACCAGTGGGGAATGGTTTCCTCCTGCCTAGAGACAGAGAGTGCTGGGAACACAGGTACTGAGGTGACCACAACCCAAGCCAACAAGGGTGTATTAGGAAAATGCAAACTCTCACTAGGAACTGAAAGCTTTCAGTTGTGGAGCCGTGTGTAGGATAGCTGTCGTGGGCTGGTGGACCATAGTCACAGGGATACTTCTGGGATCTTGTCTAAATACAAGTGATTAACAAGAAGTTCTCTCTTGTCCAGGGAGTACCATCATTCAGAGTGGCTATGCAGTCAAGCTTTCCATACAGAGACAGACCTATCATCCTATGGAGGAGATTAAGATTGCAGATACAGAGATGAGAAGTGGGAGTCCCCTGAGCAAAGTCTCTGCAGCTGCCTCTCCAACAACGAAGAAAAAGAACTCACTGGTAAAGCTCCTGTACCTTGCAAATCGCATTAGAAAACTGGTTTCAGGCTAACTGAAGCCTCTGGAGAGGTTACAAACAGGTGTGATGCCCGTGAGCTTGGTACGATCCTGCCTCTTGCTCCACTGCGCAGCGTGTTCATTGAGTGGAAGGGAATAATACAACTCATCTCCGAGATGTTGTCCGGCAGGTACGGGAAGCACCCTGTAAGAGACAACCCCGCAGCATCACAGACTGGCCAGGACCCACAGCTGCCTCTGGCAGCATTTTTGCTCTGGGGAAGAGCATCGTGATGGCCCTTAGGCAGCCATCCCAAGGCCCATCAGGATCCTAGCCTGATGGCGGGGCAGGGGAGGGCAGTGGCAGGATCAGTCTGGAAGTTACAGGCTCTCTCAGCGTTTACAGTGGAGTAAGCCCAAAGGAGAATGACCCAGCCCTGCCCCATGTAGGCAGGGCCTATTATATTTTTTTATGCTGTAACCTGTAGCCTGCACCCACTTCCACACCTGGCACGTGGATATTGCAAGTGAGATGCACAACACCTGACAATACAGAGGAGGTGGAGCTGATCTAATGTCAGAGCACATCTCCGTGTGCAAGGTGTACAGGCTCCTGTTACAGTCGGTGGAGGTCTGGACAAGACAGAAGATCAAAATGATGGTGCGTATGTTACGGGGACCTGACTTTACTCAAGTTTTTATTTGCTGTTGACCCAGTCCGTGCAGACAAAGGAAGCGCAGCCTCAGGTACAGGAGTCTGCCTCTGGCCAGATGAATGTCACTGTGGGTAACATCTCTTGGTGACCACACAGAGCATCGCTGTGGTGTCCCTTTCCTCAGCTACCAACAGGGACAGTGTCAGTTCACTACTCTACTGCAAACATTACCTATCTCTAAATGCCAGTCTGCAAAGCTCAGGTGGGACCATGTCCCTCTGGGCTCTTAATTCTGTGCAATTTCACCAAGAGATAGGACTATGTAGGGCCCTCAGCTGCCTTGCTGCAGTCCTGCTGCTCTCACATCAAGACACAACAACTCCTGTGCACAGCCAGTAAGATACACTGATGACAGGTTTGAGGGCTTAAGATATTTCCTGCTGTGAGTGATCCATAAATGGAAAGATGCACTTTGCTCTAGGATGCTGCACGGGCACAGAGGGAATGCCAGGAGGAAAAGGAAGTCTTTTGTACAGACATAAGCATGGCTGTGCACCTAGGAGCTAAAGTCTGCCCGGACCCCTATCTCCTCTGAAGGGAGCCCCCTCTGAAGAGGCTGGAACACATGTTTTTTTCCATATTTCAGGCAATAAGTCATAGTCGCTATAATGTGGGCCATCTTCCACTTCTTTGTGTGTCCAGAAAGATGTGTTTTAGGAGGCAGAGCAGCAGGTACGTAGCAGCAGACGAGCACCCTAGTAGTACAGCAGCCAGCTGAAGTGGATAAACCAGGGGCTCTGATTTTGTCTCTCCAAATGTTTTCTTTTCCATCCCTGATTGTCCAATGTGTGCCAGAGGATGACTAGATGTAGTGCCTCTTATTCCCTGGAGAATGGTTTTAGCCATAAAGCTAGCTGAAAGAAGTTTAGAACAGAAACATCAGGTCGTACTTTTTTACTGGTATAGGAAACGAGTAGACTAATTTACCGAGGCAATACAGTAGGCACTCCACCTCTGGGCTGGGCTAATTTAAGACTGGATTTCTCCTAAAAGGTTTACATTCATTTTGGACAAGTTCTCTAAGTTACGTTACTGGGAGGTCAGTTCAGACATTGGTTTCTTGCCTTGTAACTCTCTTTTCTGGATGGTCCTGGAACTCACATACCTGCTCCTCTACTTGGAGCCCCAGTGGTGCGCGGGGGTTGGATTCGGGGTCCTGCAGCTCCATCTTGGTGGCTGGCCTTTTCCCTGGTGTGTCAACCTGTGAGAGGTACTCAGAAGAGCCGTACTGTTTTCTTCTGGAACTGGGCACAAAATCTTTGCTTTCATCCTGTGCGAAGGAAAACAAAAAGGGTTGGGACTCAGAGACTGTGAAGGGGTCTAGAATAGCACTGGGTTCCTGATCCTGGGCTTGCAGCGCGAGGTGCTGGCTTGAGTCCCTTTGGCAAGGAGGGACTCAGGCCACCAGGCCAGCTCTGGCATGTCCTCACTTATGTGCTATTTCATAAAGGTGGGGTTTTTTTTGTTTGGTTGGTTGGTTTTTTTAAACCATCCAGTAATTTTAAGCCAAGTTATGGGCACGGGGTCTTCTGTTCAGCGGAGTGACCTGTGCACAAATCTGTGCTCAGCCTGCGTGGTTTGCTGGCCCCAGAATGCTTGTATCCATGAGGGACTATCAGCAGAAAATCCCACGGTTTAGTGACTGAAGCAGTTTCTTAGAAGCATTAACTCTGAGCTTTAACTGCCATGGGTGGGGAGTGGCTAGCAACCTGAACCTCCCATTGTCTTGGCAATGAGGATGTGACGTGGGAGTGTCCTACACTGTTTTCCTGTCATAGGCATCTAAATGGCACTTTTAAACTAACTAATGTTTTCTTGAATGTCTGCAGAGACATTTATGGGATCGTACCCTCGGAAGCCATATGAGGAGCGGCTGAAATCACTTGCTCTGTTCAGCCTGGAGGAGAGGAGACTGAGGGGAGACCTCATCACGGTTACAGCTTCCTCACAAGGAGGAGAGGAGGGGCAGGCGCTGATCTCTTCTCCCTGGTGACCAGTGATAGAACGCGAGGGAACGGCAGGAAGGTATCCAGGGGAGGTTTAGGTTGGACATTAGGAAAAGGTTCTTCACCCAGAGGGTGGTGGAGCACTGGAACAGGCTCCCCTGGGAAGCAGTCATGGTGCCAAGCCTTACAATATTCAAGAAGCATTTGGACAAGGTCCTCAGACATAGGGTGTGAATTTTGGGGTTGTCCTATGCAGGGACAGGAGTTGGACTTGATGATCCTTGTAGGTCCCTTCCAACTCAGGACATTCTATGATTCTATGGTTCAGCAGCCTATGGTCTGCCTTATGGTTGGGGCACCCATGTCTTTTACTGAGGCTGCACCCTGCTGTGAGTTGCGGGGGGGTGAGGAGTCCCTGTCACCCTCCAGCTCCCCGGGAAGAGGGCAGTGCTTTTGCTGTCGCTGGCTGGAAAACCTCCTTATCCACACGTTCCAGCATGCTGTAAGGCACGATCACACCAACATCAGAAACAAAACAAATCATTACAATGGTGAAATTACAATTGCAATAACGTAATCAGCTACTGGGCAAAGCGCAATGGCTGCGCTGCTCTACTGAAGGCTTTATCAGCTCTGCTCGCTTTGGGGATGGCATCGTGTTTGCTGAAACACGCAGTGCACGGCCCTGTGAAGGGGCTGCGGGCACTGGTGGAACAGATTTGGTCTCTGCCCTGTGGCAAAAGGGATAGCAGGGAAGGGGGAGGCAGCAGCCCCCGTGCCTGGCAGAAAAGCATCTCTGAGGTGGACGCCAGGCTTTGATGGGCTCTCAGAAAGAAGGTGACATCTGGTGGGGACGGGCAAACATCTGCCCTGAGCTGGCCCCGCTGTGGGTGACATCCAGCAAACACTGGACCTGGCCTCCCCCTTGCGATCCAAGCCCTACAATAGAAGTGAGACGTGAGCAGCAGCAGCAGCACCTCGGTGAATAGGCACAGCACAGGGACAGCTCCCACAGGGCCCTCCAACCAACCAGGGGCCAGAGACAGCCATGGTGGGCCAGGCTGCTCGCAGAAGTGAGGTGATAATTTTAATTTAATGAATGGCAGTCATCTTGATGGACCTGGACAGCTTAGCAAGGGCTAGGCACCTCTGTATTTCTGATACAGTAGCTGTCTTTAGGGATGAGGCCACTGGGTGAGCATATAGGAGCTCCATCCCCTCGGGCATCAGACAGTGTCAGTCTGTCTGCCGTCAGGCAGCATGGCTTTAGCATGACTACCAGCCCAGATACAGTGGTCTCAAGGAGTTTTGTAGGAGAAGAGCTGAGCCAGGGCCATCAGGCTGGCCACCCCCCATCTGTCAGCGAGGCAGACCAGTACCTGCTGGTACCGCAGCAGAGCTGGGTCAGCTCCATGGCACCCCGAAGGACAACCAGCTGGTCACTGACAAGCACCTGGAAGCTGCTCTGAACAGACTGTGACTCCCAGGACTCACACACAACAGAACGGACCCCGTGGGCAAAGTTACTGAGGTCCAAGGAAAGATGAAAACACTGATGTGGCGTGGCTGGCTGCGTAAGTAGACGCTTATGTGGAGTCAGCGAGGGTGAAATGGTGATGGATGCACTTTCTATTAGTCCCTAAAGCAGAGGAGAGAAGGGGCAAGAGGCAGCACATCCCTGGATAATGTCAGGGAGACTTTTCCACGAGACCCACCCACCATAAGACGGTACACATAGCTTCACTTGAAGAAAAGCCTACCTTTAGGTTTTTCTCTAATTTATGCAGCACACAGCCCAGCTCCAGTCGTATTAGTGTCACAGCCACAAGAAAACTGAATTGAGTGCATTCATCTTGCATTGCTGCCTGCTCATCTGCTTGCTGCCTGCCAGTGCCTTTGGACTAATTCGGGCATTGCAAATTTTCAGCAGTCAAACATCACACCAGAGAAATACTGACTTCATTATCTGAAACACGAAGCCCAACGGAATGACTGCTTGAGGTCTTGCACCTCCTCAGGTCTTTTACGGGAGCCCGAGGAAGGCTGGCTGCAAGCACTAGAGGGAGCTGGTCCTCAGGCTGCAGCATCCATCCATCAGCACCCACTGCTTTCTGGGTCTGCCAAAGCAGCGCTCCAAAGAGCTGCTAGTTCTGTAGCACAATTATTGCTAAGAGCTGCAGATACCTCCTGTAGCTTCATTAGGGACATTTGCCTACATCAGCGGTACAAAAACGGAAGGCTGAAATTACACCTTGTGCCTTGGCATCTCCTTGCAAGAGTTATTTCCAGGTGCTCAGTTTGTGTCTGTCCTGAAGGACAGGCTGAGGCAGGGGCCGAGCCTCCAGCTTGCTTTAGCCTCCTGCAGCAAATGGTCAGACAGGATGAGTATTTCTCGGAGGAGAGGAAGATGTATTTTAGCAAAAGCAGCACAGACCCCGTGTTTCCCAAATGGGATTCTTAAGGCAATCTCAGACTTTGGACAGTGGAGCTGGGAAGAGGTGACATTGATGCCTTCATAGGAAAGCTGAATGTGCAAAGTTAGCATAGATCAGTGCCAAACCTTCTGCCAGAGAAACAGCTGCATCTTTAACTGAAACACAAATCCCAGCAGAAACACACTGCTTGTGATATGAGGCATATTATAAGCCTGAAGATACCCTTCAAAGGGCAGATACTTCGGTTTTTTTCCAAGGGCATATTTGAGCTGCCCAAATGCATAAAATTTGGTATATCTGTAGTCTTTCAGGGTAACTTCATGCTCCTCATTTACAAGCTAAAAATATATTTAATTTATGACCAAGAATTCAGATTTGTGACTGTGGTGTCAGGGTGATTTTATTTCAAAGTATGATGCAGAGAGATACCTAACTCAATACCCAACAGCCCTGTGTGAACTAACCACGCACTCGCCTTCCTGGCTGCTTGTCACCGCAGACACGGGCAAGGCTGGAAGCCAGCTAATTCATCAGGGATACCCAGGATGACCACACAGAGGCCAGGTTGCTCCGTCAGGTACGCTTCAGCTGCTGCTGTAGGCACACCGCGTAGCTAGCAAATTTGATCTGACAGTGAGCCTGAGACCACCCGCAGAACGAACTGCAGAGCTACACTCCGCCCTGGGTGGGCTGCTGGGGGGAAAATTGGAAAGAAATATGAGTGCCCACTCTTGCGGGCTCCATGACTGACCACGCGTGAGCCCAGCTGCAAGTGAAGATCTCCTCAGCTGTGAGACTTGAGGTGTGTGGGTGCTGTGAATTCAAACTCCTGGGATAAAGGGAGGCCCAGGGATGGATCTCCCGTTGCCCAAGCACATAAGCTGCCATTATGCAAAAGGACAACCTCAGTCATGTCAGTTCTGCCTGGGTTCATGAAAGAGAAGTACAGACTGCCTGTGACCCACAAGTGACCCTGGCCAGGGAGACGATGTATTCTCAGTGTCCAGCTGTAGCTGGAAGGCCAACCTGCACTTCCTAACACCAGGCAAAGACTCTCTGTGAAGCAAAGCAATGGTGCAAATTCTTCTGTGCTTCTCATTGCCACAGAAGTGGAGGAGAAGTTTTGCAAATGTAAACTTCCTTTCACATCTGCAGCACCTCATCTGTGTCAATGCCGGAGTCGTTCGGTTATGAATCTGTCCCTTCTGCCACCAGCCCTGTCAGATTACTCAGCCCGGCTCCTCCTGGAGACTTGGCAATGGCAGCAGCTGCTTAGAGCAGTTCTACGTAAAGAGCAGAGGCAGGAGCTGCAGCAGGAACAGGCACGTGGGTCAGTGGACTGGAGGGGCGCTTGGTGCCAGTGAGCTCACTTGAAATACGCTGGAGCCCGCAGCTCCGGTGGCACGTACAGCTCACCAGTCCAACTGTCTGCGTGTGTCAGCCCTGCTCTGAGGGCCTCCCCTCGCTGGTAACAGCCAAAGGAACAGGAGAAGAGCACCGCCATCCCCCTGGCTCTTGCTTCTTTTCAGGTGGCACACTGACATAGACCAAGGAGGGAGCAGCCCTGTGTAACCAGCCACTACTCATCTGTTTAGGAGATGCCCGGGAAGCATTTCCAGACCAGAGTCTGGCTTCACATGGGGAAACCATGCAGCTCTTACCAAAAGGAGCTATGTCTCTACAGCTGCTGTTAGAGCTACAGCTCTGCCTGAGGCATAGCACTGTTAAAATCTGCTCATTTCCATCATTTTTTTCATTACTACTCCAAGTTGACAGTGCCATGCAAAGCCGCTCTGAAAAGCATACCATGTCCTACATAAGCTGTGACTATGTCTTCTCTGATCTTGGCAAGACCAAATGCTACTATACAGTTACTCATATGGCATTACAAGACCCAAGCAGATGGATCTAATTTCAAGAAGTCTAAATCGAGTACTTCACATATGAGATGCTCCACTGAAGACAGCAGGAGCTGGGAGAGGGCAGCACTTCAGGAAATAAGCTGTAAGACTTTCAAATCAGGCACCCTACAACTAACAGGCAACTTGGAAAATCTCATCAACTGAAAGACAAGAGTGTTTAACACAGGCTACTTACAGGTGGTGTGGTCCGGTGCCAAGCAGAAGCCGCTGTAGGATCACTTGCATAGCTCCTACGTGTTAGCAGTTCAGACGCACTTAAGTTACTTTTGGTCCTTCGGGACCCCAGTTCGGGGGCACTCCAGGAATTCGCCGTGGCACTGGTCCTTGCTGAGGTCTGCTCCAGGGAGTTTGTTCTTGCACTGTTCCCTTCCATTTCTGAGAGGTCCACCGAGGACCTACACATGCTTGCAGTACTGGAAGCTGCACTTTTCTCCACTTTGGTTTGAGAGTCCTCCAGGGAATGTAAGCCTTGTCTTGTTCTCCAGGAACTTCTCACAGTGACATGTTTTGTTTCGGATGAAGCTGCATCTGAAGAGCCGTGGCTCTTCCAGCTGATTGTCTCTGAAGGCGGCTCGCTGTTCCTCTCCGTGAGTTCAGAAGTCTTTATCATAATGCTGCTTCTGGAGACCACTGTTTCTGCTTTACTTCTCGGTGCTGCCTCTCCAATTCTGTCCGTCTCGGATAATTTCAGAGCACTTTTATTAATCGATATCTCGAAGGGTGTGGGGAGATTGTTTGTTATTGGTGAAGGTTCATTTGGAGCAACTCTGATGTTGCTGGTGGTAACATGCCTTTCCTTTGCTGCTGTATCTGCACTGGTCCTTGGACCTGTTGGCTCAGAAGGGAAGATTGTGATGCTGCTTGTCATTTTATTTGTTACCATTTTAAGAACAGACTTCTGTTTTTCCGACTCTGCCTCAGAAACAGTCCCTCCCATGATTGCCTTCATATCCTTTTCAACAATTGCAGGTTTAATGACAGCTTTTGATCTCAGCGCTTCTCTCGGGCTGAATGACCTTCTGGATTTAAATCCTCCAGTGCTGGCATCTGATGGTTTTATACACTTGGTGGAGTCTTCATCATTTACAGTGGTTTTGTCATTTTCAAAAAGCGATGCTCTAAAAACTCCCCTGGAATTGGAGAACTGCTTGGAACTGACTTTCTTTCTTGTCTCAAAATCTGATTGAGTGGTGGTTTTTTTGCTTCTTCCCAATTCTTCATCTGAATTAAGTTTTTCCTGGTTACTCTGGATGGTTTTGGAGTCTGTTTTTAAGCCAGCATTTACATGATCCGTTGCTGAAGTTGAAGACTGCTCCGTGTCTTCTTTATCAAGACCTGTGAGAATCTGCAGAATGTCTTCCTGACTCCTGGAGCGATGGGAACGCTTTGTTAGTGTTGAAGGCTTCACACTTTCAAGTGAGGTGTCTGTGAATTCTTTTTCCTGGGAGATTATTGCTCTTTTAGCCCTCCCCTCCGAGGACTGTCTGTGTGATGCGGCAAAAGTGGTCACTGCTTCTGCTTTAGAGCCAGTGGAGTCCGATGCCGACACATGGGAGGAGAGGTGGTACCTGTAGGCCGAAGCTGTGCCGTTGGAAGAGGTGTGATTACCCCTTGCGAGCAGCGTGTCCCCCGAGCAGTCACTGCCTTCTGCCTGACTTGTTTTCAGCTTCTCGGCCAAAGAAGCCACCGATTCTCCTTTGCCTGACTTTTCATCCCGTGCGTCAGCACTGGTTTGGCAGTTGCCACGGAGCACCTGAGATGGCTTTTCAGCCTTGGATCTCAGGCCTGTGTCACCAACAGATTTGGAAGGTGCTTTCCAAGATTTCTGCTCCTGTGCAGCAGGAGGATATCGGCTGAGGACAGATGGCTGCTCTTTTGATCTCTTCCCCTCATTCTGTGTGGTGCAGCCTTCCTTCTGACCAGAAGAGAAAGTAGAAACTAAAGATTTCTCTTCCAGTCTTTTTGTATCTGTCACAGCAGTGTCTGAAAGGGCAGATGCACCAGATACTTTCCCCGCTTTTCTGTTCATTAAGCTTGGACTGGGCACCTGCTTACCGCCATGGCCGTAGCTGTCGTTACTGACAGAGAAATCTCTGTTCCTTGCTCTTTCCCGGCGCTGCTGCGGCGAGAGCTCCCTTGGCTTGTGCTTGGCAGCTGTCAAATCAGATGTGACACCTCTGTATTTAGGTCTGTCGTGTTTTCCCCTGCTAGAAAAGCTTGTATCTTCATTTTCAACCTCTCCATTCTCCAGATCTTTCTGCTTCTTTATTTGCATTTTTATTTCTTCTAGCTGACCCGTTAACAGTTTGTTTTTATTCTGTTCACTCAAATAACTGTCTTGCAGGTCATTGTTTTTGGCTCTCATTTTTTTAAGTTCTTCTTCTAAAGATTCAAAACGTTTGATCTGAGTTTTAAGTTTCTCAATTTCTTGGGTGAGATCTTTCACTTTGTTGTCTTCCTGATTTTTATTCTTTTGGTTTTCCGATTTATTCCTGGTTTCATTTTCTACATGTTTCAGGTAATCCACACTTCCCTTCCTCCTGGTCTCCTTAGAGGGCAATGCAGAAGTCAAATCATCTTCAATTCTCAAATCATTTCTGTCCAGGAGATTATTTGATGACCTTTCTAGCAAGTTGGATGCATTTCTAGTTTGATCTGCCCTATTTAGTTTATTGTTTTGTTCCAGTTTTTGTGTTAGCTCCTGGATAATTTTTTCATTCTGCTTTTCTCTTTCATTAAAATGTTTTCTTTCAGTGATAAAGCTCAGCGCTAAGGATTTCAGTTTTTCTAACTCGCCCGTTAAGCTCTGCTCGGTTTTATCCAGCCTGTCCTCAGATGCTTCCAGTTCTTTCACTTTCACTCTAAGTATTTCTAATTCTGTAGATATCTTTTTGGTCAAGTTCTTTTCTTCATTGAGGCTAAGACACAGCTGCGTACAGTCGTTCTTGCTCCTGCCGAAGGCCTCCTCCAGCTTCTCCAGCTCTGCCATTCTCTTCTGAAGGTGTTCGATTTCTGACTTCAGCTCTCGGGTAAGACTCTCTTCCTCTTCAAGTTTTTCTTTCATTAACCGGCAAAGCTCTTCAGCCTTCCTAATTTCTTCATCCTTGCCTTCGATCTTCAGCACTCTTTTCCGCAGGGCTTCGATGTCAGCCAGCATGCTGGAGTTGCTGCCTTCTGCCTGGATAACTTTGTCCTGGAGGTCAAGCAACTCATCCTCTGCTTTCTGCAGATTTTTGGTTGCTTCCTCCAGTTCATCAAGGCGGCGACTAAGACTCTGCAATTTGAATCGTAGGTGCCGATTTGAGGTTTCCTTGTAACCTGTAAATTCTGCCATGTTTATTTTTTATTCCTTTTAGATGAAAGCTTTGCTTAGTCTGGGTGAATGGTGTGGTCTTTAACACCTTGTGTATTCCTGGTACGTTACTGTTTCTTTGAACAGAGGCAATCTCACCCTGAAAGAAAAAAATGCTTAAAATCAAGAGTTCAGAATATAAATATTCTCACTGTATAAGTTAGACTATAAATGTTTATATAAATAGCTTTTTAATTAAACACATTTCAAAGTGCTAAATTAGGAGAAATGAAACTGCGGAGAAAAGCCACAGTCCACTTTGGTTATACAGGGTTTCCAAAAATAGCCTGTTCCCAATAGCTGAGGGAAGGAAGTGCCCTCCTCCGCTGGTCTGCACAGGCCGCGTGTGCACACCCGGCCGACCCTCACGCCCGGTGCTCAACGGTCAGCACAAGCTGCCCACATGCAAGCTCTTGGGCTGTGGGGGTTCATGGACGTGCAGGACTCAGGCCCCTGTACACGGACATGCCCACGCAGCAGACACCTCTCTTCAGCACTGCACCAGTCTCCTGAAGATGCCTTAGAGATGGAGATTCAGGAACCATAAACAAGACCTGGAAACTAGAAAGTGCAACCCCCAGACATCTGGTGGCCACTGAGGAGGGGGTGAGCCCTCCCCCCGGCTCGCAGACGGAGGGTGTGAGAGCTGCTGCCAGTCAGCACTGCACATCGCTGCCAGTATTTCTCCTGCAGCCCAGGCTGCTTGGCAGAAATCTTCACCTGGGTTGCAGTCACATCCCGAGGACACCATGTCAGTGGAGTTTCAAGTTTCTCCCTCCTGTTTCAAAAGCTGTCGTTGCCCTTGGCTGCCACCCACTCGCCCACCCAGGAGATAAGCAGGTGCAAACACTTACGCCTCTCCTCCTTGCTGCCACTGACAATGAGCAGTGATTATAGCACACGAGCACACTCAGACGCACTAAATGTCGATCGCTTCCCAGCTCAGCTCAGAGGTGGCAGGGCTTTTTTTAAACAGCCCCTCTGTGCTTGGCAGGGAGTAGCAGGAAGGGGGACCGGAGCGGGCCAGAACGGCTGCTGGGAGGATCTGAAGTCCCTCTTTGGCGCTCAGCATTAGCATCACCCTGTCCTGGGCCTGAGGCACGTCCCCAACATGTGCAAGGGCTACTGCAAACTTGAGGCGGGGGGGGGTGTGACTGCAGCTCTTCGACCTGCGCCCTTGCTCAGGCTGTCTGCCTTGCAGCAGGACTTGGCCTCCAGCATTTTTGTGGAGCTCCCTGCAGAGGAAACACTCAGGAGTTTCCTATTTCACAATGCCAAGAAGGGAAGAGCAGGATGTGGGGAGGAGACAGCGGCGGTAAGGGAGACTGCAGAGCCCCCGACGCGAAGCCTTTGACTGAAGGTGATTCATTTCCTGGCACAGGGCGGGGGGCAGGGCTGCCAACGGTGCCAACGGTGCCAGCAGGCCCCCAGCGCGCACCGGGCACTCGTGGTGCACGCCAGGCACCCTGCGACCCCTCTCCCGAGGGACCTCCCTCGCTCGGGGCGGGGGTCACCAGCCTATCTGCTTGGTCTCACGCACCTCAGGCAGCTGAAAGGAGCACCGCGAAGAGCACCCAGAGGGGAACCTCAGCGCAGTGGTGCGCCTGGCCTTGGCCACACGCCCGTCCCCTCCCTCACCACCACGATCACATCCCACTCCTGGGCCACCCTCCCTCGCGCTGCCCGCAGACCGTAAAGGCCACGCGAGCCACGGCCCTGCTGCACGGCTGCCGGCAGACAGGAAAGGCTGTTCAGCCCACAGCAGGATCCCATCAAGAAATGTCACCAGAGCGTCACAGGAAAAGGCCACAGCGAGAAGCTCTGCAAGTGCCCTGAAAACAAAGCCCTGTCCCCAGCGGGCCTCGGAGCAGAGAGTTAATGGTTAACCCAGCATTGGCCACCAGTTGGGAAGCGAGAGCGGCCTCGTCCCCAGGACAGAGCTGGCAGAGCGTGACGCAGGCAGACGTAGCAGGGCTGGTGTGCAGCACTGGTTTTCAGGCCGCAGCTCCCGCGGGTTGTTTGTGCAGCGCTCAGGGGAGAGGGCTGCGTGGCCCACGAGCATTGTGCCAGCCAGGCAGAGGGTGGCTCTGGCTCCCAAGAGACAGGCTCCTCACTGCAGAGAGACTGTGGTGGCTCAGCAGGCTCTGCCAGTGGGACCAGTCCCAATGCCCTCTTTGTGGGAAGGGGTGGGAAATGGAGAGCTACCTCCACAGGTGGGTGAGCAGAGGGGCTGCTCTTGCCTTTCCTCCCTCTTCTACATCCCAAATATTCCTGCAGCATCAGCTGCCACCTGGATGGAGTAGGACCCCCCCCGACACACACACCTGGTGCCCTGGGGAAGCCCCACAATGGAGGCCAGTAGAGGCTCAAGCTCAGTGAGCAACTGGGTACAGAGAGGGGACCTTGCCCTGAAGACAATGGCCTTCTGCAGACAGAAGAAACAATCGCCCTGGGAGGTGACCTGGCATGGTCCAATGCAGTCTCCACCAGGAAGGAAGGGGGTTATGGGCACAGACCCCTGGGAAGGGACCCAGTATTGCTGGTGAACCACCCAATCTTGTGGCTCCACCAAACCACACTCCTAAAGCTGGTTCCTACAGAGTCTGGACCATGGCTAATAACATGCCTTTGTGTCTGCACGGGATAATGCTGGGTGAAGAGCTCGGTGTGGGCCATGAGTCAGGATTTGGACCCTCTGGCTACATTGTCACAGCCCATGGTCATAAAGAGCAGGAGAGGGATGTTGGGACCGAGTCAGTGGTCTCCTCTGGGGATGTCAGAGGCTGCTCAGAGGCCCAGAGGAAAACCTGATTTAGGAGGAAACACTCAAATCTTTGAATGAAGCAGAAAATTGAACTCAGTAATTAATTGCATGAATGAATGACTAGTGGTGTCTCTCAGGGGCTGCTGATGTTTAAAGTCTTTATTAACAACAGAGATGACACGGGATGGAGCACGCTCACAGCAAGTTCGTGGATGAGACCAGACTGGGAGGTGGGGGGAAGCACGGCTGATATGCTGGAGGGCAGGGCTGCTATTCAGGGAGACCTTGACAAGCTGGAGAAAGGGGTGGACAGCAGCCTCAGCAAAAAGAAGTCCGAGTCCTTCTCCTGTGTCACCAGGACAGGCTAGGGATGATGGCTAGAAAGCAGCTTCACAGAAAAGGATCTGGGGAGTCCTGAAGGATGAAAAGTTGAACAGAGGTCAGCAGTGTGTCCTTCTGGCTAAGAAGACCAACCACAGACTGGGCTGTATCAGCAAGTGTGCAGCCAGCAGGTCGAGGGAGGTGATCCATCCTCTCTGGCTCTTGTGAGACCACATCTAGAGTGCAGTGTCTAGTTTGGGACTGCCAAGTACAAGAAAGACACAGATGTACTGGGCTGAATCCAGCAGAGGCCACCAAGATGGCCATGGGCTGGAGCAGTGGACATACAAGGAAACACTGAAGGAACTGGGATTACTCAGCCTGAAGAAGAGAAGGCAAAAACCTTTTGCTGCCTAACAGGAGGGTGTAGAGAAGACAGAGCCAGGCTCTCCTCTGAGGCACACAGCGAAAGAAGCAAAAGATACAAGCTGAAAGAAGAAAAATTCCAAGTAGATATTAAGACTTCCCCCCACCCCGTGAGGGTGGTGAAACACTGGCACAGGGTTGAGAGAGGCTGTGGGACCTCCATCCATGGAGGTACTCAGAGCTCTACCAGAGGTGGCCCTGGAACTCCCCGATAAGATTTACTGCAAGAGATGAAGGAGGCTCAATCTACTTAGCTTAATAAGGGGAAGGAGACATAAAGCAACATCTTCTACAAACAAATATGTGGAACAAATATCTTCTATCCACGAGAAGTCTGCCAGCAGAAGGCCCTTTAAATTCTTGGCATAGCCAAAACTAACCCCAGTGCTTGGAAACAGAACCTAAACAAATTAGTATTACAAATAAAGTGCGCATTTATAAGATTGAGGGGAATCAGCCAGTATAAAATATTATCTTAGATGTAGTGGCTGCTTTAAGCTGATCATGTTTTGAGTGAGGGCTTGGACCAGAGACCTCCAGGGGTACTTCCAACCTCAATTACTCTGGCTGTTCATGACTCTTCTTCTCCAGCCCGTCACTGATCTCAAAATATCAGAAGGAATGGTGCAGGATTCAAACATTGGGACTATTATTAATGCTAATTAATATTGTTGGGGGATGTTTAAACAGGACCTGTTAAATAAATCTCATACGGCAATAATTTGCTCAGCTTGTAAAGGTACTGAACAATCTGACATGGATGCATGGACTTCAGATTTCTCTCTCTCTCTCTTTTTGGAAAGTGAGCAGTTTTCATCCTAGCTCTATTTAACATTTTTAGCAAAAAACAAGAAGAAAAGAGGGTGATAATTTTCACAAATAGCAAAAAAACTGTGGCAGCAGCAAATATAGAATCATAGAATGGTTTGGGTTGGAGGACCTTAAAGATCATCTAGTTCCACCTCCTCTGCCCTGGGCAGGGACACCTTCCACTAGACCAGGTTGCTCAAAGCCCCGTCCAGCCTGGCCTTCAACACTCCCAGGGATGGGGCATCCGCACCTTCTCTGGGCAACCTGTGCCAGTGCCTCACCACCCTCAGAGTGAAGAATTTCTTCCTTAGATCTCACCTAAATCTGCCCTCTTTCAGTTTAAAGCCATTACACCTTGTCCTGTCACTACGTGCCCTTGGTCACAAGTCCCTCCCCAGCTTTCTTGTAGGCTCCCTTCAGGTACTGAAAGGCAGCAACAAGGTCTCCCCGCAGCCTTCTCTTCTCCAAGCTGACCAACCCCAACTCTCTCCGCCTGTCCTCACAGGAGAGGTGCTCCAGCCCTCTGATCATCTTCGTGGCCCTCCTCTGGACTCGCTCCAGCAGGTCCATGTCCTTCTTCTGTTGGGGGCCCCAGAGCTGAACGCAGGGCTCCAGGTGGGGTCTCAGGAGAGTGGAGCAGAGGGGCAGAATCCCCTCCCTCGCCCTGCTGGCCACGCTGCTTTGGATGCAGCCCAGGATACGGTTGGCTTTCTGGGCTGCAAGCACACATTGCCGGGTCATGTTGAGCTTCTCATCAACCAACACCCCCAAGTCCTTCTCCTCAGGGCTGCTCTCAATCCATTCGTATGTAATAAGCACAGTTTAGTTAAACAGAGCCATCTGAATCACTGATAAAGTCAGATCAAAGACTCTGAAGGGCTGTATCCTTGAAACACTAAAAAGGCTTAAATGGTCGCAGTAGAAATGATAGCTACAGAAGCCGCTGATGTACTGCTGCAGCTCAGAGGCAGACCCTCTGGGCTGTATCAGCAGGAAATACTGAGCAGAAGTATGACAGCAGAAATGACATTATTTTGTATGCAGTACCGGACTGTGTATTTACACACCCAAGTCCGACGCATCTCACCTTGCTTAAGTAGTGACACAGAGCAAGAGACACCTAGAAATTGCTCTTGAGTGTTCTAGATTCAAAGAGAAAAAGACGCTCAAGTGTCTTCATCTGACCTTCCTAGGGAGACAGGACTTTCTACAGGAGGAGAGGAATCAGCCTTTGAGGGATCATACTCTGCCGACTGATGATGAAGGGAACCTAGACAAGGGCTCCGGCACAGATATCTGGATGGCACTTGTCTCCCCTGGGAATGATGCCGCTCTCTCTTCAAGGGCCATGCATCAAAAACAGAAGCTGAAAGTTTGGGAAAAGCTGAGGGACGTTTTGGGAAAGCTCAGAGAAGTAGTCATGAGTGCTTTTTTACCCTTAAAACCCTAAGAAGTCACTGATTTCACCTGAACAACAAGTGCAATCCTGCATTAAGCCAAGACCCACAACAACATCCATTTGGATTTGAGCTCTTGAAAATATGCCTTTCTGATGAGACACGTAGGAAGCCTGGGGAATCTCAAACTATCTCTTATTCAAAGCAAATATCAAGGCAAAATGTGTGGCCAGTAAATACCTACAGGGAGAAAAGATTTTGTTTGATCTAAAAGGTTCTTTATTATAGCACATTAAGCCAAAACCCAATTTCACGAGAGAAACGTGGCACACAATTTAACCGATTCAGAGTAGTAACTTGCTAACAAACACTGCAGTGAATTTACCAGGATTCGCTATTGAAATGACTCATTCTGATTCTACTTTTCGCCACGGATTTGTCATTGGGTTTTCTGGTCTTACTCAACAAGCGCGTGTATCTC
The DNA here is from genome assembly GCF_047370975.1 of Nipponia nippon. NCBI lineage: Eukaryota > Metazoa > Chordata > Aves > Pelecaniformes > Threskiornithidae > Nipponia > Nipponia nippon. Next base: position 244,652 of record NW_028262340.1, read on the forward strand.
CTAACTGTATTTATATTTATCATTATCAATTGCATCCTCCCTCTGTTTAGTTCAGATTGTCTTTCAGGGCTCTTCTGACTCTGTGGTTTTGGCCACAGCATCCTGTTAAACATCTGTGAGAATTCAGTATTCAGGACATTTACTAGAGTACCTTCCTAACACTCCATTACCCTTCACGTTCTTAAATTTAATTTTTTCTGCACACTCCGTTTTGCTCATCATTATCTACAGTTTTATGAAAACATTTCTTTAGCAGCATCATTGGGTATAACCTTCCACTGTGACTATATAATCCTGTCTGCACAAAACACACACAGTCAGTTCATAGCTGTGCATGGAGGCAAAAAAACGCTAGCTAGAAACATTTGTGCTAGCTGAAACACTTTATGAATTGGGAGATAACCATTTTTTATTGCAGGAACAGCAATTAAATGACTACTGCTCGAGACCTAAACAGATAATCTCTGCCAGAAGTCCTTAGGACCGTGACGCTGTTCCTCTCCAGATGCACAGAAGCATCTTACCCTACATGTCCTGTTCCTCGCTCTGATTTGGCTGTTGGTAAGAGTCCCAGAAGCACGCACTGCTCTGGGTTTCAGGATGTCCCCAACACACCCATGTGGGAATAACTGTTAGCACCCACTCCTACTGTGCTGCCTGCTATGCCAAGATAAAAATGCTGCCAGCTGCCACGTGGGTCTGTCGAGTGCTAGAAGACTCTGCTATCTTTCACAAGCACATTTTGCACTTAATCTTTGGGTTTTTATCTTTTTGCTTGCACTTTTATACTGATAATGCAACATCCCTCACTGTAGTTGGGGGAGCCTGGGCCCCCAGTGACAGCACTGCTGGTCTTCCACAGTACCCATCATCAAAAGGGTAACATCACGTCATATACGATAAATTTCAGCCTTACCCAATCCTAAAGATGAATCAGAATTATTAACGCCTTGGCCTACAGCCACTTTTTATTCATTTCTTCTTTTGCTCTTGAACGTGTAGGGGTTTCCAGTAGACCCTGGAGAGCAGCACTCATCACAGGCAATAGAAAATCAATAGATTCAAACACAGCTATAACCAGAGAATAGCAATTTGCCCCGTTGTAGTCGGAGCCCTTGGGGTCCTCCACACTGTCAAATCCACACGGGCTGAGAGTTTTGCATTCCTCAGCTGACAGGTGGTCTAGTTTCAGGAGGAGCAGAGTGGGGCTATTGTCCATGCTGTTGTGGATGGGGCGTACACCTGGTACTACACCCTCCACCTCCCCAGATGCTGGGGTGAGCTTAGATCCTCCCTGTTCTGTTTTCTGCTAAATTATTACTCAGAATACCCGTGGGAACTGTATTTTTGCACTGAGCACAATGCTGGGAGTGTTTGCACACACCTGGGGAAAGGGAGCCTTAGGCAACGCAGGTCTCCAGACTACGTATTCAAATTGCTGACAGTCACTTCAGGCATAAGGACAGCTCTGGAGATGCACATCAGCAAAACCTGGGGCAGCAAGGGGGTTCCTCTTAGCGTCCCAGATGGCCAAGCAGGTCGGGGGGAGTTGATTAGACTACACTCTGGTTCTAATGCATACTCTTCCACCTGAAGTATAGGTTAGCTGTGTTTGTTGGATTCTGCCCCGTGTGCATATACATCTACAGTTTTAATTAAAGGGTTCCTGGTGTTGCGTACGTATGCAAGGGAGTGTGAACATGTCGTGCTTAAATGCAGTAATGCTGCTGACGATTCACGCTTGTATCACAGCTCAACACGGTGTGAGCATCAGCAGGATTTTTCTTCCCTGCCCCAGGGTGGAATGGACTGGGAGGAGTCCAGCATGTCATTCTTCATTTGTAAAGCCAAATTTCTCTGCCATTTATATAGAAAAAGGACATGGGTGTCACAAATTGCAGCAGATGAGGATACTGTGGCCAGAGCCTTCAGTCCGTTAAAGAGAGAAGGAAGGAAAGTTTTTCTTAGTTTGATTTTGCCTTTTATGAGCATCTTCCAGCACCCGGTTCTTGACCCCACACAATGAAACATAGTCATGGGAACAGGAGAAAAATACTCCAGGAAAAAAAAAGGGTATAAACCAAGATATTCAGACTAAATAAGAGCCAGAGTCCACCACGTGTCATCAACCCCGCATGCCACCTGCAGGCGCCTAACAACCGCCTGGGGCGGCTGAAGGGAGGCAGACGATGTGTTTGCTTACACAGGGTGGGGAAAGGGGCACTCTGGCCCCACTGAACACTAAGGCAAAATGCCAAGTGAATTTTAGGGATGTCTGTATTTTGGGGGATAAACTGTCTCAGAAACGTCTGCATCTAGTGAGAGGAAATTCTCAAAGTCAGAACAAGCTAAACAATCTGGAAGTGGTTTGAATATTGACTAATACAATGCTAGACTAGAGACATGTGAAATAATGAGACAGCAGCCAAAAATAACCACAGCAACCATAACCTTCAAGGAGACTAAAACAAAGACACCAAACAGCATCTACAGCAAATGTGGGAGACTGCAGCAGGCTCTGCAGATGCTGGAGAGGATCTGGCATGTCACCGAGTCACACTGACCCTACACCAACACTCCGATCACCCACCGAACTCCTCAGTGCGGCTCTGCTCCCGGCAGTATAAAAGGAATTTCTCTACACGGAGCAGGGCAGGGCCAATGTGAAAGAAGCAGAGCATAAAGCCACCCCCAGTTGCTCTAACAGATGCTTTGAGCAGCACTGGGGTTTGAGCAGACCAGTCACTGTGGCTTTACCGTGCACAGCAGAGATTTTGCTTTTCTCTCCAAAGCTGCTACCGCTCTCCTCTGGCTCCCCTTCGAAATCACGGCTTGCCTCGCACTGGAAAGACTCACAAGTAAAGGCTCACTGAGACCAGGTCTGAGCATTGAATGAATGTGCAGCATCTTCCTTCCAGCAATACATGATGATGTTAACCTGACAAGCACCAAACAGAGCCCTAGAGCTGGTGGCATCCTTGCCCTGGGACCCATGGCAAGGAGAATATTAGCTGTCCCTGGAAGTGTTCAAAAAACATGTGGATGTGGTGCTTAGGGACATGGTTTAGAGGTGGACCTGGCAGTTAGGTTAACAGTTGGACTCGATGATCTCAGAGGTCCCTTCCAACCTTAATGATTCTTTGATTCTATGATTCTACTCTGGAGCTCTTGATCAGAAATGGATCAATACTTTCAAAGCCCCTCAGCATGCTGCTCCTACCTGCCAGGTATCAAAAAATGCCTTGTACATGCAGCAGACAAGTTACCTATTTTTACAAGCTCTACATTTGCCTTATATTTGAATTCAGTAACACATTTTTATGTATTGTAGGCAAGCAGAAGAGATGGTGGGACAGCTGGGGACCTTGTCACATCTTGGGGACCTCAAGAATTACCTTCCTGCCTTCTTCACGCTGTTTCAAGAAAAATGCCCCATCCTGCACCAGAATGCTGAGGAAGATGTTTTTCTTCTCTGATTCAGTGTCCCATGCTGCTGCTACTTGTACTGTCCTCAGAAACAGATTTTACTGTCACATTTGATTTCACAAACACTATGTGGGCATCTCTCCAGTGAGTCACAAACTTGGCAGCATCCTGCAGATGGCATGGGAAAAGCAGCCCCAGCTCACTGGTGCCTTTGTAATATTTATTGGACATGGAGGTCTTCCACCTCCTTCACCCCTCCGTCCCTCCCTCCCACCTCAGTCAGGCTCAGCATTGCAAGGGCTTCGGGGACCGTGGCTGTCACCATCACTTCTCTTCATCCCCACAACATGTGCTAGCGTCAAGGTGCTGCCTGGAGCTGAACCACCCATGGACTGGCTGAAAGCCATAGGATCCAAACTTTAGGAGAGCCTCAGGCTAACCGAACTCTCCCAACTGTCCTGCCATGAGGCCAGCATTTTGTCTGTTACTGTTGTCTGGTTTGTACCCCATTGTCATTGGTTTGTATCTGTAATTCTCCTGCATTGGAGACTTGGACTCCTTGGACTCCTCAGGGATACTGCAGTATTTATGAAGACATTGGTTCAACGTTAATAGCAGTACAAAAACCAGAGTATTAGAAGAGGAATGCAAACCAGGAGGGAAGACTGCTGCTCAGTCTAGAGCGCTGCGGGCTTCTGGCTCATCCACCTCAGAAAGGCTGCATGTAAGGATACTGCCCGGGATCAGCCCCTCCAGCCTGAAACAGAGACAGCTGATGGGGGGAGGAGGTACTAATACAGAGCCATAAAAACCAGGAGAGGAGTAGAGGAAGTTGATGTTTGCTGCCATCCATAGAACACAAACTGATGGGCATCAGCTGGAACAACTGCAGGAAGGTTCAGAGCAAGCAGTGAAACCATGGAAATCACTACTTGCATGGTATTATGGATGCCAAAAGTTTATACAGATTCAGAAAACTATTAGAAAAATTCATGAAAGAAAATTTCAAATATTATTGAATGCAAAGAACACAAAGTCTTATGACTCAGGAAGTCGCTGGAAGCGGGCAGGGTGGGAAATCGTACTGTATATTAGCTATTCTCATGCTCCTACCCAACATCTGCTTTTGGCCACTGGTGCAGCTAGGATGCTGAGGAGACAGGCACCTTACTCTGACCTACAGTGCCCTCTCCTCTGTTCCTTTTCTTCTCTTCCCCATCACTTCAGTCTACCTCTCCCCACTTCCCAAATTTCCATTTTCCCCAGATATTTAGCATATGGTAAAAGCTCTTCTCAGACCTATCTTCCACATTGTCACTTTAACAAGCTTGCCTCTTACACTTGCTCTTCTAACCTCTTCATCTGGCCACCAAAAATCTTACCCTTCAAGCACAGCTCTATTCCCTCCACCCTCTTCTGTCATGCTTGTGCTGAAGGCTGGGACAGTAATATCGGCTCCAGTTCCTGCTGGTGTTTTCACTCCCTCTTCCCATCCTGTTGCCTTATGCTCATCTCCGGTTGGGCTCACTCTGTTCAGCACTCTGCTTCTGCTTGTACGTGGTGTTATGCTGGGGAACTCCTTGCTGCAGGATGTTGTGGCAGCTAAAAGTCCTTGGGGGTTCCTAAAGCAGCAACCAGACAAATTCACAGAAGAAAAATCCCTCAAGGTCATTACATACAGGGACTCACTCCTAGCTCAGCAAGTCTCTGAGCCAAAACTTGGTTGGGAGAATCCTCTGGCCTGCATCATTGCACGCCTCCCCTGTCCCTCTCCTCCTTCCTGGCAGTCCATTTCTAGCCATTGCTGCAGATGGGGTATGGGGTAGGTAAACCTTTGTTCTCATCCAGTAGAGCTCTTATCATCTTCTTGGGCTCTTGCCTCGTCCTGTCCCAAACACCTATCCGGGTCAGACAGGACTAACACTGCACATCTGACAAGTGCCACACTACAAATGGGCTAAGTGCCCAAAAGCATAAACCCACACAATTTATCATCCAGCAACATCTACAGAGCTGGGAAAGGCACCCCTGGTACAACACATCTAGTAAGATCAGCTTCACGTACTTATAACCATCTCTGAATCATTTTGCTCATTAGGCATAGGCAGCTTTAACCTTCACATTCTTCCTAGCATTATACCTGAGAGCCACACGGGCACTGATATATCCCCGCTGGCATGAAAATTACAGGGTATTGTGTGTTTCTCTGCACCCTGTCTGATGCGGGGTATACTCCACTCTCCTAACAGAGTGGAAGGACATCGGAGCCAGCTCCTGTGCAGGAACACTCCTTTGATTGCTGTGAGCTTTCCTGGCCAAAAGCCTGGCTCAGCCACTCAGATGTTTCCACACGGATCCCTACAAACCCTGCAGAAAATGGGGATTGCTCCAAAAGCCCTCCCAAAAAAAATAAGCTCATGGACCCAGTAGCACAGAAAACTGGTTATTCTTGCAACTTTCTCCCTGGAAGAACTCAATCAATGAAGTTTGTAAGTGCTAAAACGAAAGCTTTTTAGCTCCCTTACACCCGCTACAAGAACAGCTTGGGGAGTTGCCATAGCTACTGACTGCCCTGAACTACTGCAGCTACCGAACCATCTGTTTGCTGCCTTGGACAGAAATGAAAGGACAGGCAGGCAACCAGCCTGTGTGTGGGTGCCTGCCCAGCCTTGGCACAGAGATGCCATTCAGCGAACTCCCAGCAGATCTCAAAAGCTGGGACAGAGCAGAGTTTTGGAAAAAGGAAGCGTACAGGCCCAAAAGAAGCTACACTTCACACCTGCACCAGTGTCTGGAGGCCAAGACAGCAATGTGGCTGCAGGGCAAAGCCATGTGGGGAGACTAAGCAGAAAACCAGCACCTAACATCTCCCAGTGTGCTGTTCAACAGTGCAATTAGAGAAGAAGGGGATGCACCTCTCATCCCCACCCACGCAGTCCCAGCTATCCCTGTTCAACAGGGACAGCTGCGTGCTCCTAGCTTTCTAATGTAAGCCCCAATTTTTTTCCCTAGGACCAGCAGGGCTGCTGTCCTCATCGTTTGAAGTGTATTTCAGAAGAAAGAAACATCTCTGCTAGTCATCCTGAAGTGCAGGGTCCCAGGCTGCCTGCTGCTGCTAGGGAGCAACTCCGAAAGCCACAGTGGCATGTTTGATTCACCCCAAAAAAGGCTGTAGGGCATTACACTGAACCCCAGCCCACTGCTATTGGGCTTCCCCAGCAGCCCTGACTGGTCTTTCGATGCACTGCTGCACAGCTAGTCCCATGGCCTATTTTCAACATTGTTTTGGACATCCCACCGAAATACAGCAGCATTTGACAGATCTGTTGCCACAGCAATGGCTCTCTGGCCCTCAGCCCATACAATAACGCTCCAGAAGGAAGCTGGCACTTTCCAGGTTTTTTGAGCCACTCTGCCCAAGGAGGTACCCTTTGATAGTATTCGCCCAAGGATTCCCCCAGGTCCTCTTTCTTCTGCTGCCCATTTGTCACAAGGTTTACAAGTGGTCTTTCCCGAGGTCCATGTTCTTATGAAAACACAAGTTTCCGTGCTTGTGTTGCAATTTGGATTCCTACACTTTGCTCTGCTTCAGCCATTTAAACAAGTACTGGGTCTGTTGCTGCTTGCTCAGGGATGTCCCAAACCATCCTAACACTGCAGCCGCTGGAGCAGTGCGTGCTGGCTGGGTTGGACCTGATGCCTTCTCACTCCCAGCTGCATACTGCCCCCTGCTACGTGCACTCACACGCTCCTACCCCAAGCATTTGTGCAGGACTTATCTGGGCCAAAACTGACCTCATTAAGGTAAGAAATAGTGAACAGAAAAATGTTTGTCCCAGCACAAAGGAGTACAAGGTATGAACAAGGGTGAAAGTGAGCAGCACAGGAGCAAGGAAGGAAGAGGCAGAGGAAGGCACCGTTTCGCCATCAGTGAGACTTCTGACTGCCCACAGCTGCCAGGAGCATTTCTTAAGGAAAACAGTGACAGAGCTCTTATTAGCTCCACCTACATAAGCTCTTCAGCAGAAATGGGTTTACCTCCAGAAAGCTTCCTGGATCTGCACTTCAGCTTTGAACTTGGACCTTCCTGGAGAAGCTAGTGCCCCCACGTGACACCGGCAATGCAGGACCTGCCCTCGCTGCCACCCTACATCGATGCATTCCTCCACCAGGTTACTAAAAGCAGCTGAAGACACTCTGAGCTCAGGGTCATAGAGGCAAAGGCTAACTCTGAAGATCTACGGAAGGACCTTCCAAGTCTCACCAGGGAAATGACAGATGACATTCAGTATAGATCAGCATTAAGTTACAGACATAGAAAAAAACATTCTAATTTTACATGTAAAATAACAAGCTTTCAGCCTACCACAACCATTCAGGAAAACACCAGCTCATTGTTCCACAGTGGTCAAAAATCAAGTCTAATACTATGAGTTACTAGGAAATAAGTACAGCACAAAAAAAAAAAGAAAACATTAATTTGCCACTGTATCAACCCACAGTGTGCCAGCATCTCTAAAGCTGTTTGCAATTCTGGTCCCAACTCGGTCTCTGCTGCCAGCTAGAAAAGCTATGCAACAAAGATGGTCAAAAGTATGATTTCTGCAGAGGAAATCAATGACAAACAAGAACTATTTAACCTGGACAATGAAATGACTGAGGAGGAATATGACAGATCTATAAAATTACGAATAGTTTGGAGAAGAGGGATATATCAAACGTTCCCTGTCTCTGCAGTCACAACAAGGAGAGATGCTGCTCCTCATGACATGCAGATAAGCTGTTGGACTCTGCCACAGGACGCTGTGGACGCTAAAAGCTTCCATGGGTTTGGGGCAAACAGATAAAGTAACACCAAAGATGTCTTTTGAGGGTTAGTAAATCCACAGAAGCCACATCCAGCTCTGTAAGTGCCTGTGCCACAAGGGGCCGGACGCTGGGAGAGCACGCAGGAACTACTTACCGCAGGTTTTCCCTGTTTCTAGTCTTCCCTAGGGCCCTGTTCTTGGCCACTACAAAAACACTGGGCTAGATGTCTGATCCAGGACAAACGTAATGGCCTTGGGTAGGAAAGTCAAGCCCAGCTTATAATCACAAGAGAAGGAAAAGATCTGTCCTGCTAGATTTGCATCGGGAGCTGGGTGAAACAAGGATTATGGCAGAGATGGAAACCACGGAGAGCGGCTCTCCATTGACAGGCCTCTGCCCTCTCTGACAGGCCAGGCAAAGCAGCAGCTATGCTTTGCTTTATGACTTTGACCAGATGTAAAAACCTTGGATCCCACATTGCACAACAGCACGGCTGAACAGTAAGGGTAAAGAATGAGTTCATCTCACCCACATGTCGGCCTTCAGCACACTCCTGGAGGCGGGCAGAGCTACAAGGTGAAGCCAAAGCAAACCCAGCATCCAGGTCTGCTGGCAAGTCCTCTGCAGCTGACACACAAGGTGACACAGGTGACCTGCTCCTGACCTTGGTATTTTATCCCAAGAGGACTGTACACGGCTAGACAACTGGGGCCTCTTCAGGGATCTGCATGGGATAAAGCCCTGGAGAGAAGAGGTGCCCAAGGAAGCTGGTTAATATTCAAGGATCACCTCCTCCAAGCTCAGGAGCGTTGCATCCCAAGAAAGAGGAAGTCAGGCAAAAACGCCAGGAGGCCTGCATGGATGAACAAGGAGCTCCTGAACAAACCCAAACTCAAAAAGGAAGCCTACAGAGGGTGGAAGCAAGGACGGGTAGCCTGGGAGGAATACAGAGAAATTGTCTGAGCAGCCAGGGATCACATTAGGAGAAGCAAAGCCATGATAGAATTAATTCTGGCCAGGGACATCAAGGTCAACAAGAAAAGCTTCTATAGATACGTCAGTGATAAAAGGAAGACTAAGGAAAATGTAGGCCCTCTCCGGAAGGAAACGGGAGAAATGGTTACCCAGGATATAGAGAAGGCTGAGGTACTCAACAACATTTTTGCCTCAGTCTTCACTGGCAAGTGCTCAAGCCACACCGCCCAAGTCGCAGAAGGCAAAGGCAGAGACTTGGAGAATGAAGAACTGCCCACTGTGGGAGAAGATCAGGTTTAAGACCATCTAAGGAACCTGAAGGTGCCTAAGTCCATGGGACCTGATGAGATGCAGGTCCTGAGGGAACTGGCGGATGAAGTTGCTAAGCCACTACCCATCATATTTGAGAAGCTGTGGCAGTCCCGTCAAGTCCCCACTGACTGGGAAAGGGGAAACACAGCCCTCATTTTTAAAAAGGGAAAAAAGGAAGACCAGGGGAACTACATGCCAGTCAGTCTCACCTCTGTGCCCGACAAGATCATGGAGCAGTTCCTCCTGGAAACCATGCCAGGGCACAAGGAAAATAAGGAGGTAATTAGTGACAGCAAACATGGCTTCACTAAGGGCAAATCACGCCTGACAAATTTGGTGGCCTTCTACGACAGGGTTATAGCGCTGATGGATAAGGGAAGAGCAACTCACGTCATCTACCTGAACTTGTGCAAAGCATTTGACACTGTCTCACACGACATCCTTGTCTCTAAATTGGAGAGACATAGATTCAACAGATGGACCACTCAGTGGATAAGGAATTGGCTGGATGGTCGCACTCAAAGAGTTGCAGTCAACGGCTCAGTGTCCAAGTGGAGACCAGTGATGAGTGGCATTCCTCAGGGGTCAGTATGGGGACCAGCACTGTTTAACATCTTTGTCGGCAACATGGACAGTGGGATTGAGTGCACCCTCAGCAAGTTTGCCAACAACACCAAGTTGGGTGGTGCGGTTGACACACTGGATGCCATCCAGGGGGACCTTGACAGGCTGGAGATGTGGACCCGTGCGAACCTCAGGAAGATCAACAAGGCCAAGTGCAAGATACTGGACATGGGTCGGGGCAATCCCAAGCACAAATACAGTCTGAGTGGAGAATGGATTGAGAGCAGCCCTGAGGAGAAGGACTTGGGGGTGTTGGTTGATGAGAAGCTCAACATGACCCGGCAATGTGTGCTTGCAGCCCAGAAAGCCAACCGTATCCTGGGCTGCATCCAAAGCAGCGTGGCCAGCAGGGCGAGGGAGGGGATTCTGCCCCTCTGCTCCGCTCTCCTGAGACCCCACCTGGAGCCCTGCGTTCAGCTCTGGGGCCCCCAACAGAAGAAGGACATGGACCTGCTGGAGCGAGTCCAGAGGAGGGCCACGAAGATGATCAGAGGGCTGGAGCACCTCTCCCGTGAGGACAGGCGGAGAGAGTTGGGGTTGGTCAGCTTGGAGAAGAGAAGGCTGCGGGGAGACCTTGTTGCTGCCTTGCAGTACCTGAAGGGAGCCTACAAGAAAGCTGGGGAGGGACTTGTGACCAAGGGCACGTAGTGACAGGACAAGGTGTAATGGCTTTAAACTGAAAGAGGGCAGATTTAGGTGAGATCTAAGGAAGAAATTCTTCACTCTGAGGGTGGTGAGGCACTGGCACAGGTTGCCCAGAGAAGGTGCGGATGCCCCATCCCTGGGAGTGTTGAAGGCCAGGCTGGACGGGGCTTTGAGCAACCTGGTCTAGTGGAAGGTGTCCCTGCCCAGGGCAGAGGAGGTGGAACTAGATGATCTTTAAGGTCCTCCAACCCAAACCATTCTATGATTCTATGAATACATGGTCTGGGGCTGGACATGGGTAGCTCCGTGCTCACTTCTGTGTTGTTCAGCATCTGCTGTTTAAGAAGGGCTTTGACTCCACACTTGGCTGGAGGTGGAGGCCCTGCAAGGAGGCAGCAACATGTAATTTCACAGAGGGAACGTTCTGATCTCGTGTCACAACCCAAGACAGAGCTGTCAACAGATTATTTAACAACCTAATTTGCTTTTTTTTTTAAAGTAGGTTGTTTTGTGCCAGCCTCAATGAACAATACTCTGCTCATCATAGAGAGCAACATATAATCCTGCTAATTAGCCTAAACTCTGATAAAGGAGACCAATCCCAGGTTAGGGAGGTTCTCATCCCTAAAACCAAGCTGAAGGCAGAGTCTGAAGTATGAAGAACATAAGCTGATGAAAATGGAGAAAGAACTGAGACATTCAAATTCATAGCTGTGCTGGTAACTACTTTAAGCCTCATTAAACTGGGTAAGAGTCACACTGAATAGCTGAAGAAGCAGTAGACATAAGTTATCTTGACTTTATTAAGGATTTTGACACTGTCTCCCATATGGATTCCCATAAGCAGAGTAAGGAAACACACGTCTGGATGAAACCACAATGAGCCAGAAAGCCCAGGACTCCCTGAAGCGGTGTGAAAAGGAGAAGCTTTTTCAATAATAACAGAGAGAGGTGGTAAGAACTCCTACAGGAGGTCAGACAAAGGTCTGTGTAGCCCAAAATATCTCTCTGAACATTGCCAGCAATGGTTATTGGGGGAAGAATGTAAGAAACAAACAGTGATCTTTCCTGTCTTATGTTTTCCTAGCACAAGCCCTCCATCGGGTCTGCTGAGCAGTCTCATTAGCAGCACAGGTAATGGAGTGGAAAGGAGACTGAGACAACACAGAGATGCCACCAAGCTGAGAGCAATGGTGAGCCCAGAACAGAGAATAATCCTGACACACAGGAAAAATAGTTCAGAACCCAAACCGAAACTCACCCCAGGCGAAGTCCTGCACCACAGGCAAGTGAGCCAGCTAAACAGAGAACAGGTGGACTCGCAGCAGAAACCAAATACAGAGGTAAGAGCAAGCTTCTACCTACCTACAAGGTCATCTTTTGTGAAAAAGGCAAGTCATGCTCTGGACACATTAAGAGAAGAGCTGTACATACAGCAGGTAAAGTAATTTTTCTGAGGACTTTGGGGCCTGAGACACGATACTGTCTTCAGGGCGTGGGTACAGGGCCGCATCCTGGAGTACATGGCTACAAGAAGGGATCACCGATGCATTGCCGTGTTATCCAGGAATCAGCCAGAGACAGCAGGCAGCTCTGTGCTGCACTGAAGATGCAACTGCAGTGCTGCCCAGGGCTCAGAGGCACAGCTCTCCTCACAAGCCGCTGTGCTGCTCCTCGCTGGCTCACTCCCACATCCCTCTCACAGCCCACCTCTATGCAGGGCTCCGCCACCCATGGCAGGGAGCACAACCTCAGCACCGAGCGCTCAGCTTGGCTGCAGTGCCACACCATCACGGGTAGCCAAGCAGCTGCTGAAAACTGAAGGTGAGCAGGGCAGCCCTTTGGCACCCCTCCCAGCTCTCCTACACTGGGAAATCCGACTGCCTGACCTCAAGGTCCTACCCAGCCCTACCTTTGTATGGTTTGAGGAAAGACCCTGGCTTAGCTCTCTGCTTGAACAGTCCATCTCCTTGGACAGTACGTGTGTCCCCAAAATTTAGCCTTCTAAAGCTGTGCATTCGATATAAAAGAGTCCAGGCACCCTCCACAGATAAAAAAAAGAAAGCGGGCAGCACTGTCAGATAACTGCTCACCTGATCCCAGTTTGCTGCCTAAGGCTGGGTGGATGAATGGCCTCTTGGAGACTGCACTGTCATCCTGCTGACCACAGAGAGCACTTAAGGGTACACCTATACCAGTACGTGAGCCTTGCTTAGGTTTGTCCTCTGCCCCAAGGCCAACTAGTATGGAACAAGCCCCCCCGCCCTATTAAACCTGCTTTGTCCACAAACGGGACAGTCCTTGCCTGTGCTAACTCCTGAGCCATCCCCGGCAGCTGCCTGGGAAGGCCCAGGCCAAGCCATCCCAAGAACCATACAAACATAAAGCAGCACTGATGACAGCGGTCCATGGCTCAGGATTGTCCTCTAGCACTAGTAGGGAAAACCTTTTAGGAACAGCTTAGACAAACGGCCAACTTTTAGCTATATTTCGGGAAAGGCACCCTGTCCTCTCTGCACACCTTGCCCCGCGCTCCCTTCCACGCCGTGCACGCAGGAACTCGCTCTGAGCAGGCACCGCACAGACCCTCAGACCGACAGCACGGCAGCACAAGGAAGTAAAATGCGACATGAATTAAAAATGATCATTCAGATTTAAATAAATGTCTAAATTTTAATTTTTCATTAATCTTTACTAATAGCTCTTTAACTCAATAACCCTCAACAGACATCTAGGACTAATTACTCTGATAAAATTCAATATTCAAGCATAAGCCCAGTTTTAACTGCTCTCTTGTAGGTCCACTTTATAAACCATTAGCATTGCTATCCTCCCGCTGAACAGAACAGCCCCGGTGCTAGAAAAAAACTTTATCATCAAAATCCCCCAAATCAGTAAAAGTGTTACCCTAAGTCTCCGGAAAGTTGCTCTTGCTGTGGGGGACCCCGCTTCAGGGTACGCTGCTGTTTCCCTCAGCTCTTCTGTGAGAATCCTGCCCGGCCTAGCTGACATCTGACACAGCTTCCCCGATGCACCTTTTACGCTTGCCCTGCTTAGTGCAGATGCAGAAGATGAAAATTGCTGGCACCATTTTAGGACACCACATTGGGATGCATGGACAGCAGCGCTTCTGCAGGCGTGCTCAGCAGCCTGCCCTGCCCTGCGCTTGGGGCTGAGCGAAGGCTGCAATTAGTAGCAATTCAGACTTGTGGAAGGGCCCCCGAGGAAGCCAGGGAATATGAATTAGGTTACAGGTGCCACTGATGTTGCTCCCGGAGCAAACCAGGGTTTAGACTTGAACTGTTAACTTCTAGTGGCAGGGCTGTGTCTTTATGGGAGCCTGCAGTACACTGCGTGCATGCAGGCTGACAGTGGCAGGACTGCAGCAGCTCACACGCGTGCTGGAGCCCAGCAGCACCAGAAACGTCGTGCGACTGCAGCTTTTGGACAAGCATTTGCTAGAGAGGGGAAAGACTAGCAGCATCCCTCAGCTCAGCTGGCTGGGGAACAGCAGGGATTGATGCCACTGGCAAGAAGAGCCCAGGAGGAAGCAGTCAGCCCTTTGAAATGCCTCTAGAATGAAGGCTGGCTGGCTTGGGTTACACCATGCAGCCCGCCTGCAGGACTCCCCTGCACTGGCAGCACCATTGCAGGCTCGAAGCGAACCTTTCGGCGCAGGGAGGAGACTGTCTCCTATCTGCTCCTTTTGCAATCCATGAAATCCACGCTCTGCTCTAAAGCAACACCTTGCATGCTGTTACTAAACCGAGGCTCCATCACCAGCTCGGGGTCTCTTCCAGAGGTGCTCGGGGTGCTCTGCGGGGAGAAGCCAGCTGAGCTGAGCAAGCCTCTCGCAGGCTGGAAGCCAGCAGGACAGCAGGCAGGCAAGACGAGGCACGACGCGCCAGCAGGAAGCATTGCCATCAGCGCGCAGGAGCGGCGGACACCCCACCCGCCACACGCTGACTCAGAGGCAGGCAGCAACGCAGCCGAAGCCGATGCGATTTCTCCCCGAAGTCATTTGAACCAGGGGGACCTCAGGTACAGCGTTTCACGACTTGCACAGGCTGGCCGCGCAACGAAGGCAGGCTGGCTCGCTAACACACTGCGAGTAATCTCCAAATCCTTCACAGCCTCCCAATGCAAACTCTCGGGAACTCTGTCCCCTGGCTGTACCACAAATACTAACTGTGATCTTGGACTCCCATATAATGACAGGCGTTTTTTTTCCCCACGAGCTCCCACCCTGCAGCTTCAGAATGTGTCTTTTTTGTTCACTGGCAAGTGCAAAGTCAAATGAAAGGAGGTATTCAGGAGCTTATGTCACTCTCTCAAATGTGATTTATTCAATGAAGACAGCTGAGTGGATTGGAAGACTCTAACAGGAGTCTTTTGTGTTGAATTTATTGCTGAAAATACCCTCAGGTAACAACAAAGTAAATAAAATAACTTTTACAAACAGATCACAGCCTGGATCTTTTAAGGAACACGCTGCCTTTGTGAGAGCACACTTGTAGCTGTGGGGACTTAAATACATTAACCTCAAAATTAATGCTCCATGGACAACGGGGAGGCTGTGAGACAAGCTGCCAGGATGGTGTTACGACACTGTGCAGTCATGCCATTGAGAACAGCCCACTCAAAACCCTTGATGAATTTATGGACAAACTATTTTCACCTGCAGGCTGAGCAGCTCAGAAGGACAACGGGTAGTTCACACACGGGACATACAGCATTGCGCCAGAAGCTGGGCAAATGGCCCAAAAAGGGGAACGTGTCTCACCGCACTGGCAGGCAGAGGCCAGCCAAGTGCGCCGCGCCACAGACCCTGCTCTGGGCCAAGAGCTGCGAGGGAAGACTCGGTGCTCTACAGCAGTTAGAGGTCCAAGTCTGGTGACTGGTCAGGGGATTCAGCAACCACTGTTGGGATTCTCCTTAAGGCAGAAAGAAATGGCAGAGGGATACCTGGCCTCTGCGCCCTCTTCCAAGAAACAGGCCGGAGTTATTCCCCATTTGCTTGCATGAAGTGACTCCTCTGACTAGGGTGGGCACTGACACAGAATAGCCCTAACTTCCCAGGGAGAAGATCATCCTGAGCATCCAGCTGCCTCCTTCGGTACGCAGCTGGAGGCTGTTTGGGGTCAGAAGTGTGGGACAGGATTTCCAGCAGGAAGGTGCTGAGCAGTACTTCTCCCACAGACAGGGCTGAATACATCACCAACTTCAAAGTTCATCCAGCTCCTACCAGCCTCTTGTCCATAGGGCATGAAAGGGTGCCAACCAACTCATGACTATCATGGGAAAACTTTCTTCCAGATTCTCAGTTTCATGCTGCTAGAAAACCAACAATCTTGAAATATCCTATATTAACAAGAAAGAGGCAGTTCTGCTGGGCAGCCTGCATTTGCTTTTAAGTCCGCTGGTATCTAATGGACGACAGACAACAGGTATTCTGGACAGAAGACAGACAAATTCGGTTGCTCTCGAAGCACACATATTCCTGCAAGCATTCCACAAGATGCTAATGAGGAAATCTGCAGGCTTAATGCCAAGCATTAATTTATCTGAATCCCATCCTAAATGAAGATCAGAGCCAAGAGGGCATATGCTTTTCTTACAGCCCGTTTAAGAAGTGGAGAGTGAAAAATTGAGCATAAGCCACAAATGGCAGCAGAGGGTCTCCCTCCAGCACTTTTCCAGGGCACGGCTGGCTAACCTCGCTCCCTCGTGTTGTTCTTTATGTGCCCGTTTTCCCCTTGTACTCCCTGGACCGAAGGAAGGAAGGATGTTTCACAGGAAGGAAGGACTGGCTTGGCTGTACCGAGACGGGACCACACTGCTTCCCCCACCTGGCTGTTCCTTTCTACAGAGGAGGGAAGGAGTGGGAAATCCATATTTTCTGTCTCATCTTGGTTGCCAGTAAGGGGATGAAGTTAACCCCAAGTGTCACAGAACCCAGTCTGGCTCCCACTCCAAGCAGGCTTAGCATCAAAGCTGGAGCAGGTTGCTCAGGACTGCATCAAGTATCTCCAAGGTCAGAGATGCCACAAGCCCCAGGGCTCTGTTCCCGTGTCAGACCAATCTTGCGGTGGAAATTATTTTCCTTTACATCCAGTCAGAATTTACCATGTAGCAACTTCCTGCCCCTGGGTTGGGGCAATCCCCGGTATCAGTACAGACTGGGGGATGAATGGCTTAGAGCAGCCCTGCAGAGAAGGACTTGGGGGTACCGGTGGAGAAAAAATTGGACATGAGCTAGCAACATGCACCTGCAGCCCAGAAAGCCAACCGGATCCTGGGCTGCATCAAAAGCAGCGTGGCCAGCAGGGCGAGGGAGGTGATTCTGCCCCTCTGCTCCACTCTGGTGAGTCCCCACCTGGAGCACTGCATCCAGCTCCGGAAACCCCAGAAAGACGAGAGCGGGTCCACAGGAGGCCACAAAAATGATCCAAGGGCTGGAACACCTCTCCTGTGAAGAAAGGCTGAGAGACAGGGTTGAGAAGAGAAGGCTCTGGGGAGACATTGTTGTGGCCTTTCAATAGATAAAGGGGGTTTATAAGAAAGACAGAGACACACTTTTTACTATGGCCTATAGCAACAGGACAAGGGGCAATGGTTTCAAACCAAAAGAGGGTAGGTTTAGATGGGACATAAGGAACATATTTTTTACGATGAGGGTGGTGAGACACTGGAACAGGTTGCCCAGAGAAGCTGTGGATGCCCCACCATTAGAAGTGTTCAAGGTCAGGCTGGACGTGGCTTTGAGCGACCTGGTCTAGTGAAAGATCCACCTGACTCTCACGACACTTCAGACACCGCCTCACCAGTACTGAGCAGAACAACCTTCTCCCTTGAACTGCCCACCGTGCTGTTACTCACACAGCCCCACACGCAGTCACTCCCGTGTCGCTGATGCGTTGCTGCCCCTGTCCAGCTTGTTGCCGCCAGACCTGCTTTTGCAGAGGAGAGGTGCTCTGTGTGCCCCACCAGCTCACACACAGCCCGGCTGGGCTGTGAGGCAAGGACTGTGCTGAGTGCTCCCAGCCACATGCTCTGGCAGTCACAGCAGTCACTGGAGGCACACAGGGCAGAGATCTCTAAAAAAAGAAGAAATGAAGAAAAAAAGAAGGGGGGAGGGGAATAAAATAAAATTAAAAAAAAAAAAAAAAGAAAGAGCCCTGATCTGCATATCAGCTCAAAATGTAGGCAGCAGAGGAAAAAGTGAATGGAGATGATCTGTGGGTAAGGGCTTGGGAGCACATTTCTGTTGTAAGACAGTCAGGGAAAGAAAGCTAGAGAATGGGGCTTGCCTCTACTGCTGCTCCGGCGAGATGCAGGGAAGGTGACCCAGGCTCAAGGAGCATTGCATGGCAATCGAGGTGCCACACAGTAATCAAGGTGCCACACAGCAATCGAGGCAGCCAACAGGGTGTAACTGTTCTTTTGCACTCAGCAGTTGCTGTTTTAGTCTGCCTGTGCCTAAAGCCAGCCTCACATCCGTAGCTATTTAACACTCGGCTATCAGGAGCTCATTTGCTGTCTACACTCTGCCGAGACTAAGCACCCAAAGAGCCCCCCCATCTTCCAGTCACCACAGGAAAACGGCCCCCCGCCTCCACAGCAGGTTATAGCATCGCTCCCGCATTCGCCTTCAAACACACAAGTTTCATAGCTTTCCCAAAACACTGATGATACTCGCTCTCCCCTTCACAGTACCTCTGTGACAGTTCGTTTCAGACAAAAACAAATGCCCTATTCCAAACTGTGCTTCTTGCTGCTACGCTCTGCCCAATGCAAAAAGCTACCTGAAGGCAACATCCAGAGAATTTAAGAGCATATGCAGGCAGTTTATAATATACTACAGGCAAATCTCACATAGCAACATCAACACCCACATGTTACACAGGATACCTTTATGCTAAGACACTAGCATCACATTCAACAACACTAAAAACAATCCCAAACAGTAGCTATACAGAATGGTATACAAACAACGGAGTGAGAAGCTTCATTAGGATTTCTCAACTGCTCCAAGTTCAAATTCTCACCCCAATGCAGTACTAACAGTTATTTATTATCACACAGGAATTATTGTTCTCCAGTAAAAACAGACATATTTCCAAATGATTCACACTACCTGAAGAATTAATGTGTTCCAGATCCTAGCTCTGTTCCAGATCCTAGGTCAGGAATCTCCTTTCTATTCTGGTAAATTCCACTAAGATATCACATGTAACAACAAGTTCTTGAAGCAGTTTCATCAGATTTTCCCTTTAAGGTAACCCACTGCACTCCCACGTGAGGCACAGGCACCTCAAAGGCACAAGCAGCTGAAAGTGCTGCAGTGGAATCAGATGATCAGCGCAAGCCTGGAGCCTCTGCAGCCTCCTTTCAGCTTTGGAAACATATCCTGCGATTTTCAAACCAACCCAATGGGGAAGCCACAAGCCAGTGCTGTAGCTTAAAACCCAGATAATGCATATAAAAGCAATTTGTAAAAAAGCAATTTTGAGACTGGACGTGCAAACAACGTCTGACAGATTCTGCTGCAACACGTAATGAGGGTGCAGCACTGCAGCAAAATCTGTCGTTCCCAGCTGTATGATGCCGTGCTGCATGCAGCACGGTGGGGCAGAGCTGACGACACTACGCTGCCAGGAGCCCACACTGCACAGCCTTGAGCTGTTTTACTTTTCTGCAAGCATCTGGATTGCATGCGACAACAGAGAAAAATGTGAAAAGTAAACATTCAGGGTAAAGAGAAACATGCTTGAGCTAATTAAAGAGTTGCTTGAGCTTATGTTCATCGTAATCAGTCATGTAGAAAGGCACATTTTCAGCTCAGGGTGAAGCTACCACCTTAGAGGTCAACTAGAACACTGTGACACATATATGAGCAGTACGGACGCAGGTCTGACCACATCACACAACAATGTGCTCAGTCTTTCACCCCTGCTCCACCTTTTCCTACCATGGCACTTGCACTTCCAAGGCCAGCACGCTTGCTGTCGCCTGCTCCCGCACCCTTGGAGCGGATGCGAGCAGCTGATGGGGTGACCTGCTACACGCTGCCCGCTGGCTCCCAGAGTGGGAGAGCTGCTGTCCTGCAGCAAGGGTGGCACGCCACCGGGAAGCACATTCCTCGGCGGCCCGGCAGGACTGCTATGCCGTGACACAGGTCAGGCAGCCCTCTCGCATCACCTGCCTACAGAAGCAGATGCTTTTCTCTCCTACTGTGCAGCCTGACACATGAGCCCCAAGCTTCAGGGGTTTTGTAACATTAACCACCAAAGCCGATTCCTACCGGGACTAAGAAAGCCTCAGTTCTCATCTCCTCCTGCTGCTCTGCTTTTTCAGGGGCGTGCAGTGCACACTCAAGGATGCATGGCTGGTCTTGGCCCCAACACCGTTCGCAGGGTGTCCAAACAAAATCTGTCATGCTACTTCGGAGCCAAACAATCACAAATCCAACCAAGCAACATGGGTTTTCACGGCAAAAAAATCTTATTTATATTCACCAATGCCCCCCCCCCCCATCAAGTTTGCAATTTGAAATCCCAAACCTCAAAAATGTCTAAGTTAATGAGTTAATTTGATACTAAGTGAGGTTTGATACCATGGCCTGGGCTGTACGGCAAGTCAATCTATGACTTAATCTATGACTTAAAAACCAATTAGCTAAGTAAATTCAGAACCATAAATGTTTACATGCAGGGGCTAGTCCACACAGTACTGATTAAAATTGTTAAAGCCTACACTTTCCCTTCCATGACTGGAAGGGGCAAAACCACCACACATTCCTCCCAAACCAGGACAGACAGCGAGGGGGTGGTGAGGAGGCGCCCACACTTGGCAGCGCAAGTCCCCCCCGCTTTACCCTGGAGCACCCAGAAGCCCACCTGTGAGAAGCAGGATCTGCCCACAGAGCCGGGCCAGCCCGCTCCCGCCTGCTGCCAGGGGAGGACGAGGGCTGGCACTGGGCGTGGCTGGCTTGTGGGCAACCGGCTCCTCAAGGGCCAGGGCAGCGCAGGGGATGAGGCGGCTCAGGATGGCTGGTGTTACACTGCGGCGGGCCAAGGAGCAGCAATACAGAGGTTTCCAGGTCACAAAGTATTTACAGACACGAGACCAGTGCATTTTGCTGGAAGACCAGTGTATTTTGCTGGCCCAAGGTCAATACAGCTGATCAGACCCTGGATGGTATGGCTCAGAAGTTACTTTGAGAAGAAGATATTTGAGGTTTGCCCAATCCAGTGAAGCTCTGACAAACAGGACCAAAATTGTTGGGACTTAATAAATACAGGAACTTTTCCACTGAAGTCTTCTAAATGTGGCATCTGTACAGGAACTTCACAAAGGCAGCATGTCCAAAGTCACCACAAAAGCAAGGTGGTAGCAGAGATACAAACACAGGCACACAGGCAGCAATGCTTTATACACTCAGGGGATGCTATCACTGCACAAGTGACCTCACAGATTTTGGACCAGATCCTCAGACTGAAGTTCTACAGTCACTTTTAGGTGGCCCTGCACTGGGCCTGCCCCCTTCTAGCCCCACAGTCCCCTCTCCTGGCCAGACAAAAGCAAGCCTGCAGCCAGGCTGGGAGTTAGTCAGGTTAAAGCGGGTAGGGGGGAGGCTGATGGTTAATTTTCACCCAGATCAGCTCCCTCCACACGGCTGCACAGAGTTTGCGTCGGCTGGGGTAGGGCTGGAAAGGGCACCTGGAGGAGAGAGCAGCCGGGATGAGGGGAAAGGCAAACCCCCTTCCTCCAGCCACAGTGCCCACCTGCACTGACGTAGCGCTTCCCGAAGCCATGACCGGAGAGGATGTGAAAATCCCTGTCTCTCCTCCAAGTTGACAGAGTTGCAGTAGCGCTCTCTGCTCACTGTCACACAGAAACAAACTTATCAGCTGATGTTTCCTTACACTTTATAGCTGTGTATTTTGGTAACTTTGTTCCTAAGTGAATAAATGATCCATTTCGTTCCTGCGGCTATTGGTGTGGATCCTAACGGGTTCCACCATCAGCAGAGCTTATCCAGCTCTCATGGCAAAAGGCCGCATAGCAGGCTGATTGCTAAGTATAACATTAAAACTCATATTTTCTAAACACCCTCTCTCCTTCCAGCCCTTTACTATAACAGTGCATTCACCCTTCCGGATTGTGTTTCTATAAGAATCTCAAACATTCAGGAACGCAAACGTTAAATTTGCTGCACAACCACTGCAAGAAAGCACCAAAATAGTCTCAGCTGTGTTTTAGAGAGAAGGAAACAGAAACTGCCTGTGCATGGTGTTTATGCTCCTGTGCATACTGCTGGTGCTTAGGTAAGGCTGCTTGTTGCACCTGTGTATCTTACTCCACCCTGGTGAGGGTTAAAGAACACAGGGCTGACCTGTGCCTTACAACCCCTTATCCGCCAAGATTAGGGCCTCCGTAGGGGAACATCACTGCCAAAACCTAAAACCTACGAAGACAAAGTCAGAGACACAAAAAGATTAAGGCCTAAACAGCCACATTTTGGTGGCTGACATCCAATGCCACACTTCATATTTGATCATCTCAAAAAGCACTCCGATTTTCAGGCTGCTCAGTCAACCCAAACGCCACCGACTCCATGAGAATGGCAAGCCCACAGTGTCAGGGTGGTTATGAAGGCTGCTAAATCTGGACAATCAAAGGCAAGCGGTTTGTGGGTTTTTCACCAAACTGGTTCTTCACCAGCTCTAAACCCTCAAATCCAGAGAGATGTGACGGTGCACAGCGTCTGCAGCGGGTGGCCGCAGTCGCCATCAGGGGAAGGCTGCCTTCCCCCGTTACCCTGCCCAACAGCTGAGCTTGGACAGGGAGATGAATCCCACCTTTGGTGACTGCGGAGAGAAGAGGAGATCAAATTAAAGGACTCGAAGCCCTCCAAAGATGCAGCCTGCCTAAAGCAGAGGAAATAACAGTATGGAAGGACGAAGCGGGCCACCAGCACCAGGGATGCGGGAAGCGCCGGCAAGCAACGCTTGCCCTTCAGCTCTCGCCAAGTATTTGAAAACACTTGTGCTTTCTACTTCACACATGCAGATCCAAACATCACCCAAGGCAAAAAGCCTGGACAAGAGGCCTTAGACTGGCGAAGACATAACTAACAAAGCCATACCCACCACCACTAGTGCTCTCCCTTCCAATAGGTTTTAAGGGTTCCTATGACCTGCATTGCACTAGTTAGTGCAAAACATATTACAGCTACTAATCGTCCCATCGTGTGAATCCACCAATCCAAGTGGCCTCCTAAAAAGATTATTTGCTTCATTTTAGTGTAGCAGTTGCATCAAAATTGTCCTATTTTGTCATTTGGCTCAGTCACGCCAGCCACACTTTCTGAAAAGCTCCCATGAGGAAGGAGGCACGTATCATCGGGTTCCTCACCGACCACAGCCCTCGGTGGGAAGGAAAGTTTTCGTGGAGGACGAGCACAACCTCAGAGTGCCTGTGTACAATACTATCATAAGGTCATGCTCAAAGATGTAATCACCAACTCATTTTAACAAACAAAATAATGTGGTCTAGATCGTAAGCCATACCGGGCTTTTAAACATTACCATTTCTGGTAATAGCCACATTTGAGAGTACTCTTTTTTAATGAGAGCTATTTTTGTCTACACTTCCTATCTCACATTAAATAAATACATTCAGTAACTTATTCTCAGTTGGGCCAAATTTTCAGAGCACAGAGAAAGCCAGAGGGCCAGTGAAGAGCCCACATTGCCATAACTTGACTTCCTAGAAAGTAGAAGTCGGTCAGATTGCCCTGGAGTGAAGAAACTTTACCATTTATAGGATTATGGGGAAGCTGAGGCTGAGGAGCTGCTCAGACCAGAATAGAGGCACAGGGGTTAGTAGGGGTTAGTTAATGGGGACCTGCCTACTCTTGAATTGCTCTGTGCTCCCACACCCCCTTACCCCGGATTCACTCCTGCCCGCAGGAACTTTCAGCCACACGTCCAAAAGAAACACAGCAACCAGCTCTCCACATCCTCCTCCTCCCCGCAGTGTCTGGCCTGGTACAGAGGGCTGGCTGCCCCGACCGGCCCCAGCTGCCAGGGCGCAACCCCGGCCAGGGGGCCCCAAGCCTGGGAGGGGTCCTGCACCCCAGCCCCCTGCTCAACCATTGCTCCCTCGGGCCTCTCGGAGCCCCGGGGTGGGGGGGTCAGCCTGGCAGGCAGCACCAACCGTTTTCTGCCGTCCTTACCACCGCGGAGCGGACACAATGGAGGAATTATGCTTCTGTGAGTGCCGCGGACGCGAAACGGCCACGGAGCACACTGCCCCTGCTGAAACGCGCCGGCTGGCCATGGGCTGCATTAACTGACCAAAGCACATAGCTGTTGGTTTTGTACTCACACAGAGAGCAGAAACACTGAGGAGCACTGTCCCTCCTCACTATCCGGCAGGCCAGGAGATGCATATCTCTGCCAAGAGACTGTAGGCATGTGGTAAGTAACTGCATTTTTTCCCTAAACTCTGAATGCCTGAGACTACTCTAGGGTTGTAAAAATACCTCCCCCTTTCACTGTCATCGCTGTGTGGGACCGCTCGGAGCGGCGCTCGCCCGCCCAGGCGGCTCTCAGCTAGAGACTTGATAAGAAGCAACCCCAACACACGCTGTGATGACTAACACTCTCTCCTGTGATTTTTGTGTAAGATTTTAACAGAATTTATGCACCAATTAAAATCTAATCCCACTGCACCTAACTCGAATGTGCTGATTAGTTGGGACGGTCACTTTAACTTGTGCTTAATTGGTTTAAAGGCTTCAGATGTAGCATTAGAAGAAAAAAAAAACGTGCAGATTTGCAGTGAAAGCATGGTCACCAAGGACAACCACCAAAGGTCTGCTATTCCACTTGCTTCGCATACCAGCACGTGGGACACCTGGCAAAGCCGAATGTGGTACTTTTAAGAAATTTTATGAGGAGAAAAAGAAAGGTTTCGTGACACTCCATCAATGAATTCCCTCACGACGGGACCGCAAAGAAGGCTCAAGTGATTAACAAAGGCAGGGCATCGGAAAAACTCACATATAAAGGGAGAACATTATTAATTATATGATAAATGTGAGTGGGCTGGGAAAAGAAGGGGGAATTCAGAAAAAATAAGCAACAGGAAAGGGAGTATGCGGCTGCAGCAAGGAAAAAAAAAAGGTTATTCACAGAAATCCCATGCTTTGAGCGCCTGGAAACCTCCAAAATCTCAACTACAGCAAACCCCAACGATGCACCCCGACGGGTTTAAGACCTTCCCCGAAGGCAGCTCGCAGCAGCCCCTGAGGGACCGTGCCCTTCCCGGGCGGGGACCGGGCGCTGGCGGGGCCGCTCTCCGGTCAGGAAAGCGGCTGTTCCGGTCACGTCGGAAGGAGCCCGACGGCGGCTCCATTTCCGAGCGGGCGACCCGGCCCCGCGGCGCCCGCCCGGGCAGGGAAGGCGGTCTGCCGTCCGCGGAGACAAAGCGGATGCCTCAAATTCCTCCCCGCCCCGCCGGTCTGGCGGGGCTGCGGCACCCCCCGCCCGCACCCTCGTCGCCCACCTCCGCCTACCTGGGCAGCGGGAGCGGCCGGGCCTCCCTCCCTCCCGCCCGCGGCGCGCTCTGGCCGGCGGGACAGCCCGGGCTTGGGCAGCCGCAGCCCGCGGGGGGCTCCGGGCTCGGACGGCGGGTGCGGGCGCTGACAATGAGGGGAGGGACGCGGTTCCGGGCGGTGCTTGACGTCAATGGGAGCGGGGCGGGGGCTGCCGGGCCCGGCCCGGACGCGGTGCAGCTCCGCGGCGCCCTCCCCCGGCTCTGGGAGAGGGCGATGAGGGAGCGTCGGCCATTTTGGGGGGAACGGGCCGGGCCGCGCTCGGCGGGCGGCCGGGGGTAACCGTGTGTTAGCGCCGGGGGCTGCTGCCTTTTGAAGGGCCCCAGGAGAGAAACGGGCAGGGCGGGGAGGGGGCGAGCAGCTCGCCGGGGTGGGTGGAGTGGGGCGGCTGCGGGACGGAGCGCGGGGTGCAGGTGAGGCCCTCTGATGACTGGATTCACGGTGGGTCTGGGGGCAAGAGCCCGCCAGGCCGAGTCCTTGCCGTGGTTCTTCTCGGGGCTGCCGCCAGCCCTGGCTCTGCCACCGCCTGAGGGCTCTGGAGGGGCCGGTGGCAGGGTGGGCACTGCCGGTGCCATCGCAGGCGCTCCCTCCCTGCCCCATACGTGAGGCATTTACCAGAGACACATCTCCCTAAGAGGGTGGAGAGCCATGTGCCAGATGGCACAGAGAGGTTTGTCCTCCACGGCCTTCGTTATGTCTCCCCTTCTGTGTCATCTCTTGGAAAGTTTGGGACTGGGCGTTGAATCAAGTGGGGACACAGCTGTGGTTGTTTCCACCTCTGGTATGTGCAGCCCAAAGATGTTTAGATGGGATAAGAGACGCGACCTTCCAGCATGAACCAGGAAAAGCTGCTCAGAGCGTTACTGGGCTGTAAGCAAAGCCCCAGGACTCGTGACGCTGACCTGGAGCGTGGTACAGGGACGGACGCCAAGGAGCGATGGCTCAATGCTTCTGTACAGCGCTGGGCTGCAATTGCCCAGCTGAGCCCAGAGAGGATCCAGTCAGCAGCTGGTGAGTGCTTCCAGCCTCCTGGCCATGCAGCTGGACGTGGCAGTCTTAGAATGCATCATCCCCTTTTGCCAGTAGGTACGTTAGCTAAAATTGTATTTCCAACGCTGTTTTATTTCAGACAATGGCAAAGGAAGATGCTTCAAGCATTAGGTGATTTGGCTTGTAATGCCCTGATAGAATGCTGTCCATGCTGTCATACTGAGTTAAAATATTACTCTTTGGTCCTGTTTCCATAGCACAGTCTGAAATACACTTGTTCTGAATGAAGTATCAGCACTTTAAAGTGAATCTTCTAGGTTGACAGCTAAAATCCAAGCTCACACAAAGATCGGAATGAACAAGACCTTACTTGTAGGCAAACTGAGGAGATCTGGTGTACAGCCATTCTAACTGGGGAAAGTATTTGCTTTCCTGAAACTCCAGCTGCGCACCAGCGTTCAACAGCGGAGGCACATGTTACATGCGCTGTGCCGTGCAGCCACATTCAGCAGTTTGGTTCTCTGCTTTACAGATGCTACTTCTAATTTCCAAACTGGTATGAGGGAGGTTTGCTAATATAATGCCAGCTCTTGAAATCCATCCAGCAGTGGCATAGCTGGGCATAACTGGGAGATGAAATGGAAAAAAAAGGTAGTAGTTCAGCAGGTGCTGAATGCGTGTGCTCGAAGCTTGCCAGGAGTTGCATACATTAGAGCCTAAGGTGCCTTCCGTGTGCTTCTTGGATTTGCTGTGTTGGGAGAGGAATGGGGCTGTGCTGGGGTACTTGTTCATAGAGACTTTATGGTGAAGCTCATTGCTGCAGCATGATATTGGCACCAAAGGTTCCTAAGTGTTTCAAAAAAGCATGAAACAAATGAGGGGAAGAAAATTCTGTCCGGGGCTGCCAGGGGATCACAACAACGCCTCCACTGACTAAAGAAGAACCTGAAGAGATGTTGGGAAAGTGTTGTTCTGTTTGGCATATTTTTATACGCTTCCTCAGGCATAATCTTGCTGTTGTCCTCATTGGTTTCCACAGTGAAAACAGCTGAAATTGTAGCAAAAGCCCAAATGTCCTCCTGGGTATGGATGGGTGCGGCCAAATAGAGAAGATCCAACTCCATATCAAGTACTCAATATGGAGAACGTGAAGGAGTTTAGAGCATTGAGATGTTTGGAGGCCAAAACCTCTCGTTATGAGGCCAGAGGTGAAGGTGGCTCGGGTGGGATTGCTCCTGCTCACAGTAGGAGCAAAGTAGGGGATGTGGGACACACTCATCTTCTGGATCAGTTAGCTGAGAGATGCTGTGGGTGGACCACCCCATATGCAAAGTCAGCATAATGGGATCTACTTGATCTTGCTGACTGTAGTTCAGGAAGTATCCGATGTTGATGACACTGGCCAGGTCTAGTGTCAGTCTTCCAGGGACAACCACCACTTGTGTATGAAGGTAGGATTTTATAATGGGGATTCTTCAAGAAAATCGCTCCATCCTGTTTTGTGGCTGTAGCAAAATGATCTGAAGAGTACTTCAGCATTCTGAGGAGGACTGAAAGGAGGCGTTCTTGGGGAGAGGTCTTTCAGGTGGATGCAAAATGGCTCTCAGGCTCTGACGTGGTTAAAGAAAGGCATGTACTAGCATACAGGCTGTCTGCAGCAGATGATAGATGTTTATGGCAGTATCTGAAAGTGTAGACCTGATGGTGACTGCAAACACAGCCTTAGTGAGCCCTGGTCAGAAAAAATCCAGCATTTTCTTTCTGGGTAGAAAGAGCACTGTGCAAAGCCCATGATTTTCAGTGGCTTTTAAGTGCCAAGAGATGTCATCTGTCTGGCCCAAAGTTACAGCAGCCGTTGTGGGCACCAGGTGGGGCCCATGAGACAAGCCACCCTTCTAAGACATTTAAACTTAAAATATAAATGTACTACAGTTGGTGGAAAACGTGTTTCTCTCCATCCAAACATGGGTATTCAAGTCTGGTTAGGCCAACGTGCCCCAGAGAGCAGTCACCCATGAGAGATACTGAGTGTGCCGTGGCCAAGTGTTTCTCCCCCAGTGCAGTCCTGTCGACTCATCATGATAAAACCCCTGTGCAGGTTCCATGTGGATCCAGACATCTGGGGAAGGTGGACACCTACCGAAGTGCACGTACCCTGGGCCTAGCGTTGAGGTGTAAGTGTGTAAATAAGAGCACACCTTTGTCCCTAGGTATGAGGAAAACCTGCTCTTCACTTCCTCACAGAGGTTTTGGTGGACAGGGCTTCTCTCACCCTCTAGACTCCCCCTCATAGGCTCAGGAGCTGCACTGACATTAGTGTCCTGCAGGAATGCAATGCTGATAACATGATAGTTATGGGATGTATCTTGGTAGTACAAAGAATCACCTGAGACCCTGAGGTGTTTAATGATGCTGGTTTTTGACATTTCATGGTGCACCCTTGTGACCAGGAAAACCATTCAGCCATCTGAACTGCTCCCTAAGGGCAAGGAAGGCGTTGTGAAAGTTGTGTGCCTGCTGCTACCTGACAGCATGCCATGGGTTTGCTCTTCGCTGGTGGTGGGGCACGTGGGGGATCCAGGCTAGGACAGGGGCTAAGCAAAGGACCTATCTCTGCCGCCAGGCTCAGCACCACCATCGTGTGTACCAGGTGTAGAAGGCTGTATGTAATGAGCAGGACCAGCAGCAGGGCTTGGTTGGCACCCTTAACCATTGGCAGGCTCAGCTGATATGTGCTGGGTGCTCACCAAAAGGCTTCACCATTCAGGGACATCCTAAAGGCCCAGAGCTCTGCTCTTGGGCCCTGGTTGCACTATCAAAAATTCCCCTGGTTGGCAGAGGTCAGACTTTGGAAATGGCAGCTAAGTCACAACTCTTCAAGAGGAGTCCTCCCTGCAGCCCAGGGGTGAACCCTGTTCCAGCACTGACCAAGGATTTTGAGACCTCCTGCACTGTGGCCTCCAGGAGGATGAGGACAGTGACCTCCTCACAGTTTCGCTCCTCTGATATGCTGTGGAGGAAGCCTCATCCCAGGGCAGAAGGGAGTCACAGGTCTGATGGTGTGCATTCGCCATCCTTGTTCATAGTTCAGCCCCCATCATTATGAAGATGGAAATCTGAGCGCTGAGGTGGACTCAGGGACTCCAGGGGACAACATTCAGGAGACGATGAGATGAGAAGGGGTGGAAGAGGGAATGTGTCTCCCTGAGGCAGGCTCTCTTGGTGTATCCTTCCTACCATCTGTGTGGATCCCACCTGGTCATTGTCATTACCAGTGTCTGCTGGCTGGAGCAGTCTGTGCAGGATCTTTCCTGGCACCCAGGTGGGCTACTTAGTAGTCATTGAGGGGACATCTGGGGAGGACAGGTTTCCACCGGTGGTGCTGGCAGCCTGCTTTGGGTTTTGGGAACCCAGCACCCGTCCTTCCAAGCCAAGAGACAGCCATTGCGGCCATGCCCCGGGCCTTGGCAAGTCCTCATCATGCAGTAATGCAATCGAGAGTGGAACGCCTACTATGGACTGTGAAAGACGCTCCTCAGCCTCCTGTGCCACAAGATGCCAGCAGCATTTGGACAATGAACTGCTGCTGGAATGAAAGCCCAAGGCAGAGGGTAGAGTCGTTACCACCCAGCACAAGTGATGGGAGGCAGACGAGGAAGGTGGGGGGCAACAAACTGAGCTGAGGGGAAATAAAGGGGGAGAAAGAAGCCCTTCACCAAGGCGGCATTTGAACCAACTTCCAGGTGGGGACTCCAGTGCAAGGAAGAGACAGTGAGTGGAAAACCAGGGAATGACAAATGTCAGACCTCCGGATCTGCGTGGGAGACACCCCGCCTGCTGTGTATGGTGCAGAAGTGGCATGGCTGCAGCTGGTGATAGAGTGGCTGTGGCAACAGGGCTGCAGCTGCCTGGGCAGATATCTCAGAGCAAAAAGCTTAGTGTTGTGGGGTTAGAGAATTAGAAAGTTCTGTCCCGGGAAAGGAAATGTGATACATGACCGAGAGGAAAAGAGGAGAAATAAGGAAGCTGTGGCTGCTCTGAGGGGAAGGAGCAATTTTTTTGGTTTGTTTTTTATTCATGGGGACTTAGTGCGGTCAATGGAAGCACCAGACAAAAGGACAGAAAGGGACAAGTGGAATGGGGGATGTAACAAGGTGAGGAGGCAGACCCAGCTCTTGGCTGGACTGGGGAGGTGCTGAACCAAAGGTATATAATTGGCAGGAAAGATGGGAGCAAAGTGGGGGAGCCCAACTCACCCTGAAGAGTAAAGGGGACCAGGAGGGGGGAAAACTACATAGGGGCTGGGATGGGAAGAGGGGGCAGAGGCACAGGGGAGTGGAGGAGGAGGTATGCCAGAGGTTACGCTGCTGGTGTTGTGCACTTGCTTAGGGTGGGCTGGAGAAGACTGCTCGGCTTGTGGGCAGATAGGAATAGCAGGATGGGTTAAAGCTGGGAGGGAAGCAGTGATCTCTTTCTTACCTGGAAGACTATCACTGTGGAGTGGCAGTCTCCTCTTCTTATGGTACTTGTTTAGTTCCAAGGGTGCAGGGTGTAAGTAATATGGGCAGATGTGGCCAGAGATGATGGGGGAAGGGAAGATGACAAACACCCATAAAATCATGGACAATATGGGGAAGCACAGAAGCTGTCAGCATGTTTGACAACAGAGGACCCATATGGGTGTGGAAGGTTTAAACAAACAAAAGTAGCTCATGCAGATTATGCACAGTTTGGTAACGTGAGAAGTGGATGGCCGCAGGATGCCACGAACACCAGAGGCATGAGGTTGAAAAGGGATTAGACAAGCTCAGAGAGAATAGATTTCTCAGTGGCTATTAAAAATGTCTATCTGAGTCATCTTCCAGTTCATGAAGTCCCTGAACTGACTCTTCAGATACTCTTGCTATTCTGTGCTTGCTCTGTTTCTATGGTGAATTTAAGTGAAGTGTCTAAGTTGATCTAACAGCTTGCTGATGATGATAGATGCAGTTCTGCTTCCCTACTCCTGAAACTACTTGCGCGTCTGTGCTGCTTCTGTTGCACCAGTTCTGGCATTTGTTCACTTCATTAAACTGGCAGAAAATTATCGCAGAGTGAATACTTTTCTGCCAGTTTAGTGAGTTGAATCAGCCCACTGTTTTCTGAGCCAATGGTATCCATCAAATCAAAATTTCTTACTTCTCTCTGCAAAGTAAGACTAGAATTTTTTTAAATGGAAGTGGAGATTCTTCTGTTATTACCTGATTCCAGGTATTCAGGCTTTAAGTATTTATAACATCAGAGTCATGATAAGATCCTGATATTTATTGAATTAGTTTCTAAAAGCTCCTGACAGAGCTGGAGCCTTGGCTGTGCTAGGTGCCACACAGAGCACAGTAAGCAGGAAAAAAGAAACAGATGCATGCCTGTGTGGGCAGCAGTGCTGCGTAGCTTGCTAGTCTTAAATCATTATCAGCACTCTATATGGCAATGAACAAGTTTTACTGGGTTTGTTTTTGGTTTTTTTTTTTGTGTGTGTGTAACCGTTTCTTGTTCCTAGGATCAGCAAGATACCACCATTACCTCCCCTAGGAGCCTGCAGCCATATCGAGGTACAGTAACGAAGGCACTGAGAAGCAAGCAGCAACATCAGAAGCAGGTCAATGTCTTATTCAGTTCTGCTGCCATCTTCCCCTTGGTCAAAAAGCATGCTATGGCATTATGATGAGAACATCATGTCCTTCTCAGACTGAGGATCTTCATATCTGTCTTCACGAGCTTCATAAGGAGCCAGAATCTGACATATCTGGAGAACACCAGGATGGGGAGTGGCAGTTGCTGGGAATAATAAACAGGATTTGCACACACTGAGAGCAGGGTTTGTCTGAATACATTAGACATTTCCATTACAGATTCTTTCATACAAGTCTCATTTCAGTCTTCTTTCCTAGATAGTGGAAATACTGTCATTAAAGTCAGTTGAGTTTAGGGGGTGTTTCACCCCTTCCTGGAGCAGACATCTTAAAAATGTCGGCTGAATTGGGCCTATGCATGGGACCAGAAGGGATGCATTTGAGGGTGCCAAGGATGCTTGCCAATGTAATTTCAACATTACTTTCTATCATCTTTGAAAGGTGATCCTGGTGACTGGGAAAAGTTCCTGATGATTGAAAAAAGACAAAAGTCATACCTGTCGTCAGGAATGGCAAGAAGGAGGATCCAGGCAACTATCAGCTGGTCAGCCTCAACTCAGTCCCTGGGAAGACTGGACAGCACATCCTCCTGGAAGCTATTTCCAAGCACATGAAAGACAAGAAAGTGACTGGGAGCAGCCAGCAGGGATTTACCAAGGGCCAGTTGTGCCTGACCAACCTGATTACCTTCTGCAATGAGACAACAGCCTGTGTGGACAACAGGAGGGCACTGGATCTTGTATTGGTTGATTGTAGCATTGACTTTATCAAGGCCTTTGACGTGGTCTCCCACAGTCTACTTGTAGGCAAGTTGGTGAGATTTGGACTGGATAAGCAGAGTGTGAAGTGAATGAAAAACTGGCTGGATGGTTGGGCTGAAGGGGTTATATCAACAATATGAAGTCCAACTGGCAACTAGTTACTAGGGGCATCTTTCAGGGATGCACACTGCTAGGTCAATAGTGTTTAATGTCTTTATTAACGGCCTGGACAATGAGCTGTCTTGCACTCTCAGCAAGTTTGCAGACAATACCAAACTGGGGAGAACTACTGCTATGCTGTAGGGCAGGGCTGCTACTCAGATGGACCTTGGCACACTAGGGAAAAGGGCCTCCCTCTCAGTAACAGATGCTGGCGACACAACTGCTGTGAAAACGTGACTGGTGCCACCCGAAGCTGGAGGTGGTGTGTATGTGAACAAAGTGGCTTAGAGGAAATCTGGCTGAGAGGGCTCTTAACTTCACTACCTACAAACCTACATTTCTTCCTTCTGCTTCACCTGTGATGAAATCTAAATGCAAAACCTGTTACTGACAACAAGCGTATGGAATATGTCTGGTCATTGGCATTTTCAACAGAAGCATCTTGGGTGTATTGGAACAGAATTCAGAAAAGTTAAATGAATTTTGCTGGAGCTGTTGGGAATTCCTCGCCTCTGAGTGACAAGAGCTACTGAGCACCTGTAGCTGGATTGCCATAATGGAAATTGCATGGGAACCATAACCACAGCCATCCCTCCTGACATTTCTTCAAGGGCTCTCAAGGTTTACTGCAGAGAGAATAGCCTTACGCATACAGCATTTGTTCCTCCCTATCCCACTCACAAGGAACCACCTTTGGATTGGTAAGCATGGCAGTATTGCTTCAACCCATGCACCTTCCATGACCATCTTCTCATTGCAAGAGTCAGGCTTGTCCTGGGAGGACTGATCAGCTTCCACTTTTGTTGTCTTGCCAGCCTTCAGTCATGGTGACTCCCTCATTGCTGACACTCGTCCTCTTTTCCAGTTGTAGGAATAACCTGCGCTGAAATTTAATTGCAGGGTGCTGCAGTGAACACGCATGCTTTGACTTTTATTGAGCTATTTCTGCTGTTTTGAATAAATTCCACATTATCATTGAAATAACTATCTGCTGTTACAACCACAATATGTACTTCTATACAAATTAAAAAAATGTGTTTTAACTTACCTGTGTGCTCAATATTGCAAGAGCGTCACTGGAGAGGCACTTAGGAATCATGCAGCCCTGACGTACCTTTTGTGAAATGCATTTGTGTACTCTTTGACTGTGATCCACAGGGCATTAATGACATGGTAAATATGGACATTGATCTCTGTGACAAGATAGCCTCCTCCTTTCAACTCGGAGGCTATGGGGTGTTATTTATCTTTCATTTATGATCCTTAGCTAGTGCTTTCCTGTGCCAGTTCCATATCTTCCAATATGAGTTCCTGAAGCATATATCAAATATTTACCAGCATTAAGAATGGTGTAATATTAGACCAGACGATGCGCCCTTTTAATTAGCCTAAAATCTGATCAAAGAAAGGGCCTAGTTTCTTTGCTCTTGAATTAAACAGTGTCTTATAAAAGTCCAAAGAATAGTAGTGGATCATCTTCCTATGCTGTATTTTGCCAGTCTGTTCATCATTGGAAATCTTCAAGAGTAGGCAAGACAGGAAAAGGACAAAAACATAGTTGATCCAGATAGAGCAATGGGAATGGACTCGCCAACCTCTCGAAGGCCCTCCCGGTACCATTATCTATGGTTTTATGATTCACATGGAACAGGTGAACCATCAGGAGAAATTCTGTGGAGACTTTTGGCCTCCAGATCCCTGTGCACAGGTACTTAACTGTCCCAGGATTCCCAGCTGGGAACTTTCCTTGGCTTTGGGTACTAATGCCAACCCAGCTCTTTCCTTGAAATGCCAACCCCCTAAGTCAATAACCAAAATACTCTGCTGGGAAGCCTGTTTTTAAACAATGTCAGTCCCCAGATACTGAAGGACAAAGTTCAGTTTCACCTGCTATTGTGCATAAACCATCTACTACTTATTAGAAAACAGACTTGACCCTGTGTCTTCTGCTTTCTAGGTGTGTTCTAACTAGTGGACTGTACTGTCAAGGTCTTGCTCTCCTTTCTCTCTTCCCAGCTTCACTTGTCTATGTACAAAGAGGGCAAAATCTTCTAGCTAGGCACTATCATAGGGCTGGGGAAAGTCAAGCAGCTCATGATCCAAGACTTATGGGAAAGATGGTGGATAGAAAGGTTCCAGATGCCCATCTGAATAGCAGGAAGAAACAGAGGACACCAGGTCCTTCACAAAGAGCAGGCTCAGAACATTGGCATGGAAGCAAAGATAATATCCCTCAATCCAAAGGGATGAGATGAAGAGGAGGCCTTTTTCTTTAAGGACTTCCCTAAGACTTGGGTTTCCACATACCCTGCCTCCATTTGCCCACTGGTCTTGAATCCATTTGAGCCATCTTCTCTGGGACTGTTTGCAATAGTGAAGGAATCTCAATCCACTGACCACTTAGAGCCAGCTATAAAGATACAGCAGGGAAACGTTATTTATTAGAACTCCTCACATAGCAGACATAAAGCATGTCCTCCTCTCCTTCTCTTGTTCTCTGAGACACTTTTCCCTGTGGTCTAAGCTACAAGGCACTGCAGAGGTCACTCAGACTGACATCTTTCAGGCTCCTGCTTCTGTGCCATCCTGCCCAGAGATTTTCTCTAACCAATCCTGCAACACAGTCTGAAAAAGAATGACAAAGTTGCAGCCTTCAATTGTACTGCCTTGGGAGGCTGGATCTGAGCAAGAGCATAGTGAAGAAGAAGGTGAACAGTCAGCATGGATTTGAAAAGTGTAAATCACACCTGACCAGTCTGATTGCCTTATACGATACATTTACTGGATTTGTGCGTGAGCAGAGAGGTGTGTCATTCACCTTGACTTTAGCAAGGCTTTCAACACTAACTCCCCCAATACCCTTGTATCCAATTTGGGATGTTGTGGTCTGGATGGGTGGACTGCCTGATAACAAGCAGAGTACTGGAGGGGGCTAACCTAGGACCTGTCCTGTTTAATGTCTTTATCGATGGCCTGGAGGAGGTGACAGAGTGCACTCAAGTCTGCAGATGACACTGAGCTGGGGGGTTCAGTGCATACACTCAGGGGGAGAGCCACTATTCGGAGTGACCTAGACAGGCTGGAGGAAGGGGCTAACAGGAACTTTATGAAATTCAACAGGGACAAATGAAAAATCCTGCACCAGGGAAGGAAGAACCCTTTCCGAGGATACAGGCTGAGGACTGACTGGCTGGGTAGCAGCTCTGCTGGAAAGGTCCTGGGGGTCGTGGTAGACAGCAAGCTGAACAGGAGCCAGCAGTGTTCCCTGGCATCAGAGGAGGCTATATTAGCAGACGCATAGCTAATAAATCAAGGGAAGTGATTATCCTGCTCTACTCAGCCATTGTTAGGCTACATCTAGAATACTGTGTCTGGTTTTGGGCCTCTTAGTACAAGAAAGACATACCTAAACCAGAGTGAGGTCAATGGATAGACACCAGAATGGTCAGGAGACTGGAGAACTACTTGCCCCAGGAATGCAGAGGGAGAAGCTGAACGAACCAGGCTTGCTCAGTCTGGAGAAGAGAATGGTGTGAGGGAACCTGACGGCAGCTCCCCCAGGCCCTATAAGGAACTGATTGGTGGGAGACTAAAAGAGAATAGACATAGGTTGAAAAAAGAGAGGTTTGAACTGGATATAAGGAAAATCTTTTTCACCATGAGGACAGTCAAGGACTGGAACAGGCTACCCAGGGAGGTTGTGCATCCTCATCCTTGGAAGGCTGAAGAAAACTTTGAGTAACCTGGTCTGATGTCACAGCAGGCCCAGCTTTGAGCAGGATATTGAACTAGTGACTTCCAGAGGTCCCCTCCAACCTGAATCACTCTGATTCTATGTGTTGCATGTCCCCAGACCTGAGCAAGGACTGACATCATTCCCTCTATCAGTATTCCTAATGAGATGTTGGCATCAGCTGCTCCAAGGCTCTGATTTCCAGGTTAGAACCAGGCATGAGGCCACCTGAAGGACACTGTGGAGAAGCTCCCTAAGTGAAATGCAGGCCAAAATTCCACATCATTTGGACAACCCAGTGACAGCCTTGCTGCCAAGTTTTTACAGGAACACTGTGACCTGAGGGCTCACTGCTACCGTGACATCCTGAAACTTGAGGTAGGAAGAGAATCAGTAGTTCATAAGGGACCTGGCTGGAAGGCAAGCCCTGCCTTAGGCAGCATGAAGCCATATGGTGGGAAGACCAGCCTATAGCTCCCAGCAGAGGCTGGTACAAAGCAGGAGGCACCAGCACTATGCTGGCCAGGCTGCTGGAGGGGAGGCAGAGAAACCATCTTTGATTCTTTTATTCAAGTCCCTGAGGAACCCAGACCTTCATTCTGGGTTCCAACTGTGATCTCAACTATCATTTACTTGGTTTGTCCTTTATCCGCTTGCCCTAGTTGGGTCTTTTTTTGTTTTCAAGCTGTAAAACAGATATGTTTGTGCCGTTAAAGCTGTGTGACACTCTTCCTGTACCCTGGGCCCCTCAAGTCACAGGGCTGTGCCAGATGAGCACAGAAGACAAAGGGGCCCAGAAAGCACAGGGTGCAGGCAGGATGAACAGCATCAAAAGGGCATCTGGGGAAGAGGAGGGAAAACTGCAGAGATACCCAAACCTTTGCCTGTAGTGTGAAAAAAGAGTCTGCAGGGATCCGATGACTTCTGGAAGTACACACTCTTCAGGCTGTGACTGTCTCCCAGGTTAAATTGTTGGGGGACAGGAAAGGCTTCCTGAGGGAACGAGAGGGTGTCATATCATGGGCACTCTCATCCTAGTGCTTATGCTATATGACTGCAGGAAACTTTCCAGGGTGCTCTTTGTTCTGGGGGTCAGCCACTGCTGGCAGCGCTGCTGGTTCATTTTAAAAGCAGTCTTGTCTTGCTGTGTCAATGTCAAACAGAAAGGCTCCTCCAAATCCTTGTACAGCTGGCAGAGAATGCAAAGAGCTCCAGTGATGTGGATCCAGGGGCATAAAGCCTATCTTTAAACATCGGCTCTTTAAACACGAGCTCAACGGCTGACTGAAACCCTGATGTGGGATAGTACTGTCCAGGAAGACCTGTATCGCCCAGACCCGTGATGAAAAAGATTATTCTAAAATAACACAGACTGTGTTCTCTGGGGGGGAATTAGCTGTTTGCTTGTCTCCTTTTGAAGATGCCAGTGTTCTGGAATATGCAATGTCTTGTGTTAAGCTAGGAGACCT
Organism: Nipponia nippon; assembly: GCF_047370975.1. Taxonomy (NCBI): domain Eukaryota; kingdom Metazoa; phylum Chordata; class Aves; order Pelecaniformes; family Threskiornithidae; genus Nipponia; species Nipponia nippon. Next base: position 282,856 of record NW_028262340.1, read on the forward strand.
TCCCCCAGTCTCCACAGATGGTTCTTTGAGTGATACGACCCTGCAGGATCCTGGAGTTGTATCTCTTTGAATTCATGTAGTCACATATGTCCCTTGCTGCAGGCCCAATATGAGACTGTATATCCCGTTATTCTAGCAGAGGTGGTTATACCAACCTTTTGTGATGCCTACATACCTCAGCTACCACCAGACCAACACTGGACTGGCGGTGCCGCACCATCTGTCCCACAATGGTAGAAGCTGCGAGCGGCCTGGATACAAGGATGACAGCCCAGAAGGGAGCCTGAAGCTCCAAGTTATACACTACCTCTTCACACAGGTTATGTCTATAACAGCAAATTAAATAGTGCCAGGGCCTGGCCTCAGGTGTGAGAACTCAGCTGTCTACACTAGTTAATAGTTCATGCCTTCCCCAATATGGCTGTGGCCCGTGTCAGCTCACGTCCCCTGGCAACGCACAAGCACAGTTCAGGAGTGAGCACAGGCGAGAGAACCACCACTGCCAGTGGGCACTCTGGACACACTCTGGAACAGACTGTGTGGACATGGCCAGGTAGTGCCACCATCAAAATCTCTTGAGCTGGACTGAGCTTGATCAGCTCACTCCTGGGAAGGGAGAGGAGCTGTGCCCCAACCAGGGCAGCCTCAATTGTGTACTGTCAGAAAGAGGACTACAATTCTGTGACCTACACAACTGCTCTGCCCGATTTCGCAGCATGTGGGTGGTCCTGGGGCATTACTTTATGGTAATATGCAGGAAGCTGCAAGACTATGCAGCAAATGCAAAGGAGAGGCTGAAGAGCTGTGGTGGACCTGGGCTGTGGTGGAGTGTGTTGGGATGGCCACAGTAGTGGATGGTGGAGATGAATTTGGGCAGGCTGAGAGATGGAAGGGCGGTCAGAAGGATGACAGGATAATCTTTCAAAGCAGTGCATGCTGCTCATGTGCAGTATGGACATGACGCTTCTGCTGTAAAATGACCAGAGACTCTAAAAAATTGAATGAAATTGGGCTGCACCACGTGGTGTGGTGCCCTGTCCGAGACTTCAACCAAGACCTCCATGTGCCAGCTTCCCACCTGCCAAAGGGGGGAAATAATCACAGAGACAGAGTAGTGCAGGTTAGAGGGGACCTGCTCCACTCTCCACAGCCCCAGCGGAGGGCCCCGACGTTGTGATCTCTGACAGATGTTTGTCTGAACAGTTCTTAAAGACTACCAGAGACAGCGATGTCACATCTACCCCAGCACCCTTAATTACTAAGAAAGTTTTCCTTGGTATGTCACTTCATTCTCTCCCCTCTAAGTCCCCATTTCTTGTCACCAAGGAGCGAACCTTCTGGCTCTTTTTTGAGGTCCCAGTCATTCCACACTGGCACTTAACCATATTTTCCTGTTTCAGTTTGTGCGTGCAAAAAATTAAATAACAGAAATATAAGATCGAGGTACTTTTCAATAATTTTCATGCTATTTATTTTGTAGTATTTCTGCACTGGCTGTTCTCTTAATGATAAAATGTGTAAAAATTATTTCAAATAAACTGTCTTCTTTCTACAGTCACCAAAAGCATAGCTTCAAATGCAGTATTTGTGAAATATCCACAGAACTTAGATATGCGCTATGCCTTCTATGCCCCGCTGCTTATAGTCAGGCTGTGTCACACGACTTCTGAAAAAGTTACAGGTTTTATCAATTTCAAATGGATAGGATACATGCCATAGAAAATGTAGACATCAGATCCTGTTCTCCAGAAACTTTCTCAGCCTACATCAATTGTTAATATTATACAGCAGAAATCCTGACATCCTGCAAATAAGCACACATTTTCCTCCTGCCAGGTTACAAAGGCATGGCAGAATTGGATAGTACGTGTCATCTCGTCATACTAACTCAGCTCTCTGGTTCACCCTCCTTCACTTGTTACAAAGCTTACTTCATGTGTTGATCTTATTTACACAAACAATCACTGCAGAGACCACAGACAGGTTCTGTTACGGGATATATCATTCCAGACAGAAAGTACCAAATTGCAGGAAGTTCCCAGTTACATGCACAGCACAGGGTAGCAGCAGAGAGGGCAATTACCACTCCCTACCTTAGGAATAAAAGCACAGAAAGTTGCCAGGTAGGCTGCAAGCTTGCGCAAGGGTCAGTAACACAACAGGAGAGGCTCAAGACGAACACTTTTTGAAATGTATTAGTTTTTGGAAAGCCTGTTTAAATTCTTCATTAAAAGCTGTATAAATGACTGGATTGATCAATGAGTTTAAGTAACCTAGCCATGTAAAAAAGTCCAGTAGGATGGGATGAAACCAACAAGCATCTTGGCAGATGGGTAGGACTAGGGACATGACAAAAAAAGGCAGCCAGCAGAAAATGAAAGCTCCCAGGATAATGCCTAAAGTTTTGGTGGCTTTCCTTTCTCTTGCAGCAGAAATTCTTTTCCTTTCCAGGACACTGTCTGCAAGTTTTATTTTAACATGATTGATAAATATTGGGGATCCGCCTGAATGGGAATGCCCTTCATGAAGGCTAGCATTAATGGAGCAGAGGGAAGACCCAGCAGAGCCAGTAATCAGGTGTGCAGTAGTAAAACGTTTCCCATATAATGAGGGTGGCTTCAGAATCCTGGATCGAGCTGCTACATAAATTCTACCGTACAATATCAGGAGGAGCACAGTCGGGATGTAGAAAGCTCCACAAGTGGAATAAATTGTGTAGGAAATTTGATCTGTGTTCACAGTGCACTTTGCAATTTCTTCATGAGCTTTCACTTGCCTCCAGAAAAACGGTGGCACAGAAATACTAATAGATATCATCCAGACCACGGCAATCATGAGCGCTGCTCGGCCAGCCGTCCGGCGTTTGGCATATTCCAAAGCATCTGTGATAGCCCAGTATCTGTCCAGTGCAATTACACAGAGGTGTAGGATTGAGGCTGTGCAGCACGTGATGTCTGATGATAACCAGATATCGCACAACACTTGGCCAAAGGCCCACGTGTGGGTGACAGTGTAAGCAATACTGATGGGCATTACTAGGACAGACACTAGAAGATCAGTCACTGCCAAGGAGCCAATGAGGTAATTTGCAGGTGTGTGGAGCTTTCTAGTCAGAAAAATTGTAATAACAACAAAAACGTTTGCAAGGATCGTTGCCAAAGTTATAACAGACAGAAGGACTGACAGTGAAATCTTCAGCCCTAATAGTGTCCTTTCATCCAAAGCCAGCGGCGTTTCAGTGAAATTTAATGACTTATTTGCCGAGCTCTGGAGAGAGAGCTCTGCTGAATGGTTATACTGAGTCATCCTCGGCTCCGATTTCACTTTTCACTTCCCAGTGTAATCTTTCTGGGACGATGAAGATGAACTTTTCATACTAGAGTCCAACACTGAAGAAATACTAACTTGTTGAAAACTTCAGCTTACACAGTAGATGAGGTACTCTCCTAAGCTAGATTTTCCATCACATCACATCAATGACATCATTGTTAAAGCAAAATGTTAACATAATCATCCAGACATGATTCTGGTGTATGACAATACAAGCGGTACTATAAGTGGTGGGAATTTAGGTGTTTTTCATTTTCATCTTGCAGATGATTAAATCATTCTTTATTATCTTTTATTCACACCTCCTTTCTGAACTAATCTTCTGCAAAGCTGCATAAATCAGTACTGAAGAGTGAGAGGCCAAAAAAGAAACATCTGGGCATGTAACTGATGCCCCTGTGCTTGGGACAAAGCTATCCTCAAGAGTATTTTCCCTTCCTCTCTAGTAGCTGAATGTCACGTTTTTGGTATTTATAAGGGACACTTTATTAGTAGAGTACCCAAGATATAAAACAATTCTGTCTGGATTCCTTCTGTAAACTTAATTTCTGCCGGATTTGTAAATCAAGACCTCTTTTTGAAAAGTGCAGAGCTCTGTTTTCATTTATTCCTCCAGATCATTCAGGTTTTCTCTTCAACATTCAGTCTTCAAATGCTGAAGTCAGGTGTTAGGTACCAGAATTCAATGCATTGGTGCTGAAGCTCACAGCATGTTCCAAGTACTGAGATGTTCCTGATCATGCACATGGTGAATGATTGTAATGACTTGTGGAGTGGTGATTCCCTCCAAAGAGGAAGAATAGACTGGTTAAGGGGATCTGGAAAAAGAAAGCAAATGTTTTAGTCTGGAATGGTGATACAAGAGTTGTGGAAGTTGAGGTATCACAGTATACAATCTACAAGCTTTCCATACTTTTCTTTAGATTCACTTAGTGTAACCTGAAATCTTTACAAACCTGAAGAAAACATCCTAAGACAGGTTTCCTTGAGACCTTCCACTCAGATCCACCCACGAGTACCAGAATGTCACTTACATTATGCCAGCCCAAGCTTTCTTGAAAGAGATACGAATATGGGTCATGAATGGAGGATGTTTACAAGTGAAACCTTTATTTCTGGCCAAAAAGTGAACAACAAATCTTCACTATCAGGCAGTGCTCAGCTAAAGAGCTCAATGCAATTCAAGATCCAAAGTGCAGTGAACAATTAACATCCTCCAAATTCTCTTTAGTGAGCAGGGATGCTACAGTTAATCTAGTTTCTCCGTGAGAAATTCCCTTTATCTTCTCTGTTTTTTTCCCCATACCTTTACCATCCCTTTAACTCTCTGACTCAGTAATAGCTTACTTCAGAGCTGTCACTTTTAGAGTCTAAGAAATCTCTTTACCTGAATGCTGGGCTGATCACACATCCCACGCAGGAGAAAATCTAAACCAAAAACACCAGACAGACTGATTAGCAATATTAAAGACAAGGACTGTATTACTTAAAAACAAAGCCAAATCCAATCTTGATTTCAGTTACTGAGAAAAGTGATCTCGAGCCTTTCCCATGTATTGCAAGTATCAGCCATTGTTCGGTGTTAGAACAATTCCAGCAATGTGAAAGAAAATGAAGTGCACATCACTCACCCACCTGTGTATGAACAAGCCTATTAGTAGTCCTATTGCTTCCAACAGCTGTCAGTCACTGTGGGAAAAAAAATCTGATGTGAAACATGGTATTTTCAGTCAAATGAACTAGTCTAGAGTTCAAATGAATTATTAATCTTCAACATACCAGTAAACAAGACAGCTTGACACTGGGAGAAAGGCTTTCTGAAACCAAACAATGCCTCAGCAGATACTGAGTTACTGAATTAATTTCTATAAAAAATGATGCTTTCCTGTGATGTGATCACCAAAGGAAAAGAACCGATTTTTTACAAAAATGCTCCAAGTCAAGTATTTATCATGCACTCAGAAAGAGCGCATTGGCCATTTCTGGCTCTGCAAATAAGGCTATCATGACTGAAAGTAATTTTCAAAAGTAACGCCAGGTCAGGTTTCTAAACCCCACGACAGACACATCTTGTAGGATTTCTACTGGGGTCCTCAAAACCTTAAGTAGCATATATTCTTAAGTTTAATAAAATCATGCACTCGTGCAGACAGAAAAAGTCTTTTGATTGTGAGTCTTTCACCAAGAAATACATACAGCACGTTGAGCAGCTCTTATCCCTTCTGATTGGCAGGGCGGCATCTGTCAGAGAGGCATCAAAAATCGTGCAAGGCAGCTAGTCAAGATTATTCATTGGTTTCAGATTAAACCAGATCATAAGCGCGCGTGGGCCTGACAGAATTTTTGTTCCCCACTTAGAGCTTTATTCTGGGTGTTCACTGTGCTGACATTAAAATATATTCCTCATGTGCTAAATTATCACCAGGGGCTATAGACTTAGGCAGAATAATTAGTCAAAATAATCCTTCCCTTACAAGCAGTAAGATGCCACTATGCAGTATAACGTATGGAACTGTAAATACGCAAAATTAAAAAACAACCAAACACAGTGTAGTATCTAAACAGAACCGTGATCCACTTCAGCTGGTTGGAAGCTCTTGGGCTCCGTGAACAGAAGTGGCAGGCAGCGCTCTGCTTGGGGATGTGCACAAGGTCAGACAGGGTGGTTGTAATAGTGTCTTAAAATCTATAGCCCCTCTATTGCAATGACTCATGCATCTGCTTAATGATATGACTTCATATACTATAACTAACTATTAAATCCAATGGACTACTGAGAACACAAAGTTACATGCTTACATATGTGTTTAGGAATCAGGGACTCTGAATCTACTTTTAAAAGTTTGTTTGAATGTACTTCCCTGCAATGCCCGTTTTAGGGACTCTTACTTAATTTGTGTGAGTTGATGATCACTACCATTGATATAATAAAAAAAAAAATGAGTAATGGGACTCCAGTTAGAATTAGTAATTAGGAATTTTAGTTACCATCTAGATAAAATTAATGTCTTCCCAATGATTTTTCAATTAAGTTACCTTTTACTCAAGAAAAAATCCTGAATAGAGGTAAATGATTTTCCTGTTGAAAAACAAAAAAAAGAAAAAAAAATTGTTTGCTTAAATGACACACACCGAAGAAAAATAACATTAAATCTCAAGCAGTCATTAAATTAAGTCAAGTACAAGGTCATATATAGTTGCATATTAAGGAAAACAGAACACAAACGCATAGACATACACATCCTGAAACACTGGGAGCCCAGAAGGAGAAAGAGGCTGTCCGGCATGTTCACCTGAGAGCAATGTCCCAGGGGGACGTGTGGCCCAGGCAGGGTTTACATGATCTCCGGAGCATGAGGAGGACTGAGTAGAACCTGATGATGTTATCACCTTTAGATAGTAGTATTGTCTTCAGTATGTGCAATTTACAGTCTGAATAATTGCAGGCCGTTAGCTGTGCTGCCTGCAGTTATGTGTAGAGTGCTGTAGGCATCAGCCCACATCATCCCTCTGGCCCCTCACCAGGCAGGGCATCGTAGGTTTTTCACCCGCACTTCTCAAGATGGAAATCCTCTCAGGTGAGTTGGCTGCATCACCACTGTCCTTGGCCCATCTCTTCTTGGTCTTCACCTGGTGCCCTTGGTCATGGGCTGTGGGTATTTTTTCAGTTCGAAGTGCCTGAAATAAATTGAAGGTGCTGTCACAGCCTACCAGAGCGAGGTTTTCACAGCACAGCACGTGACGTACAATGCATAGCTCGGGGTAAACTGCAGGGTTCTGTTGGATGCTTGCAGGCAAGGCTTCCTACAAGAGCAGTCAGGAACAGCATGGAGCAAAGGACGCCAAACCTGTCCTTGGTTTATCCACACTCCTGTCCCAGAGTGGCGTGTAGGTTTGGCATTTGGAGGAGGATGGGGTAAACTTAGACCCATGCAGTGACGATGATGAGAAACTGAGGCACAGAGTGACCCTGGAGTGAAGATATTTGAGAGTGATGATACAACCACAGCAAGCAGCACAGTCACCAGAGCCTCTTCTGTAGCCGGTGGGGAGAGAACGGCACCTCCTGACTGCAGGACCACCAGAGCCCAGGCCTGCCCTCTGCAACCGCCTCTCTCCTTCACCCTAGATGTGATCCGGGCTGACCACGTCCCTCATTTATACACCTCCAACAGTAGTGAAGGTTGCGTAGGGGAGGGACCTTTGGTCAGTTCCTGTGTCCCCACATTCAGTGGTTCCTGGGAAAGTCCAGGAGGTGAGGAGATGTGTAATAATGTCGTGATATCCTGGAGAGATTGGAGAGATTCTTTTTTGTTCATGAAAGAGAAGGAAAGATAACTTCATCACAGGAAAGAGTATTTAAGTGGAGAGACAATTTTAGAGAGTGCAGTGCTATTTAACTTAGGAGACAAAGAGAAAGCTCAGTTCAGGCTCTGGAAGGTGAAGTGAGGCACATATTCAATGTGAAAAGAGAACATGCTTAGGCTGTTGGTGATAACCGCTGGGACTGCTTCACACTTCGGGGTCCTTACTTAAAACCAGGTACTTCTTCTGAAAAGATGCTTTGTGTTCCAGCTCTGCGGTTTAACTAACGCAGCAAGGGCAAGGCAGCAGGAGAGGGTCTCTAGCCTGGTTAAGTCGGAGGAGAAACCAAGCGCCAAACTGTAACAAGGCCAGCAAACCTGCAAGCGGGCGGCTGCAGGGCACCGACAGCCCCTGAGGACGGCGTGCCATCGTGCGGGCTCTGCAGGCGTGGAGCTGCAGCCCTGCGTGGGGAGAGGCCGCCCCGGATCGCCGAAGGTGCTCAGTCCCGGGTGGAATGGAAGTCGTGACACACTTCTGTCCCCTCTGGAGCACAGCTACCGCTTCTGGAGAACAGGGTGATTCTTGCAAACAGCAATTTTATGGTGCAGCTGACAACAGTTTCTGACAACACTCAGCTGCAAAGAGAATGCAGTCCTGCAGATCTGTGTTGGAGTGAGGTAGAGTGTATACAAAAATGAGTATGTTGAAATGAGAATATGGAATTTGCTCTTTCACTGAATAGAACAGGGAAAAAAGAGAACAAGATGAAATGTCTTTTACTAAGTTGAACATTTCTTTTAAGTGCACACTGAAGTTAGAGGAATTAGAGAATTCATTCTCTCCCCTTGTAGCTGGGTCACAACCAGGGGAATTGCAAAGGGATGGCTGGGAACAGAGCTAAATTTTGGCGAACTACTAAAAATCCATTTGCTTTCCCATCTTTTTGTAACCGATTCTAATTTTTTATTTAAATGTGGAATCCACTGTCTTGCCAAAATAAAACAGGTATATTCTATCATGCTGAAACCCTGACCAGTAATAAAGCTACTCCCTGTGTGCGCTGACGAACACCAGATGGCACTCCTAACAGGAGTCACAGCTTCAAAAGCTACATCGCATAGGAGAGCTCAAAACAGGGAGAAATTTTTTAGTAAGTTCTTGCCTATTTCGGACAACGGACTCAAGCATGCAGCATAAGAGTGTCTGTGGAGCCCAACTCGGAGACGAGACCCCTGTTCAAACATCATGGAATACATTTAGCGGAAGCTATAGGAATCTGCCAGTCCATACATCATAATCAAATCAGGATGCAGCTTCTGGGAGAAAAACAAGGGAATGCCATAGTGTATTGCACTGAAAAATGAGATCCACAAAAAAGGTAGAGTCTGTGTAAAAGTAACAAATTGATAAAATCTGTAAAACGTAATGTGAGTAGGTTCACATGCACCAGTACAAAGGACTGGATATGCTGCAAAAGTAACCATAGTCCTAACCAGTTCCCTAGCTTTCAATTAAGCTGCCTGAAATACATGACATTTTGCAAAGGCTGTAAATAATATAGAATAAACCTGACAGGAAATAAAATATATATGTACCTTGCACAATAAAGTAGGGTTAGGCTGCACTGTGTACTGAAAAGACTGCCACATTGCCATCACAAATAAAGAAGAAAACTTATTGCGGGGATTAGTTTAAGAACTGTACTGGGAGCTTGGTTACTTGCTGTCCGTTATGCACAAGCTAACGTGCCATTTGAACTGACAGTTAGCACCTTAAAAAGAAAGCAGAATAATCTAGAATAGAAGTAAGTGTCCTCATAGGATGAGGAGATGATTTCAACATTGGCTACACAAGCTGAACTCAGAGCAAAACAAGGGGAATCTCCCAAAGTGTCCCTGTTGCCCTGAGACAAGCTGCTGTGTCCCCGGGGGAGAGCGATGAGCACAGCTGCAATCGCTCATTTGTTTCCCACTCAGGCAGGGATCGCGAGCTGGAAGGACGTCACAGGGTTTGGGAGAAGCCAAGAGCACCTGCAGGAAGCGGCAACCCTCGAGGCTACAGGAAAGCCATGCAGCACTTAGGGCAAGGTCCTTCTTTGCTCCCCTGTTCTCACCCACTGATGTGCATGGCAGTGACGGTTCCTCCGTCTCTGGCTCCAGCTCCTCCACTGTCTCACGCTCTGGCCAGGGAGGACTGAGCAAGGTTCAGCTTTGCGGGGCGCAGGACCACTTTTGCTGGCAGGAGGAAACAGGCACTGTGCACAGCCTCCGCCTCCTCTCCCCCTTCCACAGCCCTGAGCAGGGCTGTGTGCTGCGGGCTGACGGCACGGGCTCCTGCCCCCCGCACAGGCTCCCATTTGGCCGCTGCTCAGCGGGTGCCTCTGGCAGCACAGCGTGAAGGGTGAGCATCTCCTGCCTACGTGCCAGGCAGGCAGTGCACACACCTGCAGGCACCGGCCAGCGTAGCATGCGCATCTAGACACGTACCCAGCCCTGCTCACACCTCTGTGCATCTGGGGAGTAGTTTTCACTTACTGATTCCACCCTGACATTTTACACAGGATTCTGATTCCTGATTTTTGCAGGTACCTGCGTTAGTAGAATAAAAGATTAAAAATTCTTCAGACTCTGAGCTGAAGCGATAGGAGCATGAGTTTGCACCTGAATGTCTCGTGTTTAGGGAGTAGCAAGGCCACTGTGTTACTGGCTAGACTGGTTATTCTGATTATTCAAGATGCTTTTGAGATCTCGGGTGTACTTCGCATCAACACCAAACAAGTTTTTAATACTGGAACATATTTCAAGAAACAGAGCTCTAATACTTCAGTCTTAGCTAGTTTGCACCCTCCTGACCTTTCTTTGCTCTGAGATGTCTTGATCAGTATTTCTGATTTCAGTGTGCTGTTGCACTTAAGGAGTTGTCCAACCGATATGGGGAAATTACAAACCTCAAACACCATAAGTATAGATTAACTGTTGATTGATAACACTGTATTGTGTTAGTCATAGTACTATGAACTGTACGTTTTCTAAGCTTTGTATTAGAAAAAAAGTATTTTCTTTGCTTTATTACATTAGGTCTATACTGATGTATCAGTTCTGTTTGCTATGGATATGTGGTTATAAAATCGGTAATACGAGCACTGCTTTCAACATTCCTCTCCCTTCCCCCTACTTCACTGATGCATCACAAAATGACGAAGTTAAGGTGGGATTCATCGCAGTCCGCTTAGACATCTGAAACTCAGTCAGAGCTGGTCAGCCCCGACAGGCAGCTGAGCCCCGCAGGGCTGAGCATCTCCCTTCACTGACTGTAAGGGGAGCTGGTACAGAAGAGTTCATGCTTCTAGAGAAGTGACACTGCCTGTGTTCACTCCAGCATGGTTCATGCAGCAGAACTAAATCTCTAAGGCAAGGATTATTGTGACTATTTCAAGTAAATGAAGTATGCCTGTTTTGTTTCTTTGATATAGAGAACAGTACTCTACGTGATAAATTGTATACAAAACATTTCCCATTTTAAATAAGCAACTATGATAATTGGCAAGCAAATACTGGCAATGTTTAACACCTTCTCTCCCCTCTCCCCACCTTCTGTTTTTGCTCAGCTTTCAAGAAAGTATTGGTATTTTTTCTCTCTTGCCTTTATACACAGCCACCATGTATTAGCTATCTAACCCATTGCTAACTACCACGTTACAACTGCTGTTACACCTTATAACTAAATATTACTTATCAAAGAGAAGGGTTGGGATTTGCAGCAATGCTGGCAAATACTACACTGCAAAAACCCACTCTACAGTACGCTACCAATAATTTCTTTGGAAGGAGCAGGGGCCAGAGCACTTAGCTCTGGCATTACCTAGACTCCCTCAGCCATAAAGCCTCCAATGACAAACATGCACAATGCAAAATCTCTAATAAACTTCTTCTTTCTCATGTTTCCTCTCCCATATTATTTGAGGTCATATAATAAGTGGAATTGTAAGGGCCAATGAAATGCAGTGGGGTGCGAGATTGTAATGCAGACTGTGTCCAAGTGTCTGCAAAGTGGGACCTGGGACAAGCAAAGTGACATTGACTCTGATCTGGATGGTCTAACTGATGTAGAAGGCCTGACCTGGCACATCTGACATCTAAAGAGTGGTTAATTATCTCAGGCTCCCTGCAGGGAGATGACTTTTCCTTCCTGTCCTAGAAGCTTGTTTTAGGTGGTGCCCATTTCTTGCCAGTACCTGCAAAGGAAGCCTGGAGTGACTCTGGCCCTCAAAAGCCCAACGTGAACCTGTCAGCCTTGCCTGAAGCCTGGAAGCCGCGGTGGGCAGCAGGAGAGGCAGAGCAGGGACGGGAGATCAGTCAGGGGTCTCCCAGGTACCTGCCCCGAAGTACGGGAGCCCATTTAGAAACGGATGGGGAATCACTGTTACAGCTTCCCACAGAGTGCCTCCGGGCTGTTTTCAGAGGTGGGGACTTTTCCAATTGTTCAATGATGTTCTAATTCCTTTATTTTTAAGTCAACAAAATGTTAGCATTCATTCAATGGAGCAATGGGAATGAGGCTCATACTGAGCTCTCTGGAAAAGCCCAGTGCATTCAAAGAAGTCCTCAGTGCTCAAACCTTGGGACTTTTAAAATCAGCTGGAATCTCTAACGATAAATGCTGGAGAAGTTCTTGCAGGTCTCATCCAAACTATTCTTGCTCAGTTCAGCACTGCACTGTGCTCTGCAGATCACCCATTGGTGCTTTATTTAACCTGGTTTCAGTGTGCTCAGCCATTCCCATGAGACTTCGTCTCTGAGCACAGTGATCCACTAGGATTTCTCAGGGCCATCCATATGCACCAAGTTTCACTTTTACACTTTAGTCATTTTTCCTTGCCTGACCTTTTCTCCAGTCCAGAAGTCAAGAATAACATTTTTTCCAGAAAGTATCCTACAGCTTTGCCCGTAGAGGGATTTGGAAAGCCTTGGTTGATGTGCTAATATTTGCACTTAACTAAACAGTCAAGCCTTAAAAATACGAGCTATGATGGTAGAATTGATCTGCCTAACTATAGACATCTGATCAGAGCGCACCCCCTTACTGCCAACACAGAGAACGAGGGACCTTCAGAAGGCAGCACACTGACCTGCCATGCAGCCCTTCCTCACCTAGTAAATAAATTCAAAATGCACATCTGCAGAAACATGGTCTTACCCTTCTTGGAAGACGCACTCATTCACCCTGCTTCCCCTTACTCTCTCTCCTGGAGGCAATTCAGGAAGAAACTGGGAACAACTTTTGCTTGAATGACCTTGAGCTGGCAGCTAGATGTGTCAGAGGGCAGACGGGGATTTAACCTCCGCACACGCAGAACGAAACGCACAGCAATTCTGCTGTGATGGGAACAAGGAGGCCCAGGAGTTGGTACTTTCAGTAATGGTGTGGGTGATGAAGTGGACGGCACGCTTCAGCCGGTGACATGACACTGGAGGGGTTCCAGCACAGTAAGGAACAGGATTAAGAAGGTTAAATTTGAGTTTAAGAACAGGTGCAGGGTATTTAGTGCAGGTAGAAACGAGCAGCTGCCCTATGGTGTGATGGAGAGTAACCAGCGAGGGAAAAGCTCTGCATAGCGTAGGACCAACGTGCGCTGTCAGCGGTGTCTGTGAAACTGGACCCCGGCAAAATGGCAAAGACCTTGGTAGATGTGGAACTAGGAATAAGACCTCAAATAGATTTTGTTCTGTTCCCCTTGGACAAGGCCAAATAGGAGCCCTGTGTTCAGCTTTGGGCACTGTTCCCACGAAGATACGGACCACGCAGGAAGCGATCAGAGGAAAAGCAGTGAGAATCATCAGAAAAGCAAATGTATGGGAATAAACTGAATGACTAGGGATGTCTGGGCTAGAAAGGACACAGCTGAAGGAGATGTTCAACAGTCTTTATATGCATGAAAGCCTGCTGCAGAACACGAAGGAATAGTCCGTTCCCCATGGCTGTGACTAATATCACTGAAAGGAGAGGGATTTAACTGCAGCAAGGAAGACTGAGCCATTAGGAAAGCCTTGCAGATGGTAAGGGCAGTGAAACTATTAAAGTATGGCTTGGGGACACTGTGACATCTCCATCACAGAAAGTCTTTAAGGACAGGTCAAACAATCTTTTGGGAATGTGATTTCCAATAACCAATTCAGCACTGGGGAAGCAAAATGGATCAGACAAGTCTGCCCTGTGTAAAATGGTGCAAAACAGAAGAATTTTTTTGACTGCAATACAGTGTAAACTCAAAATGAACACAAACCCAAGACAGCGCAAGCTTTGCAGAACATCACAGTTCAGATCGGGAACTGGCTCAGGACTCAGCACTGGGGTACCGTGGTGCTCCACATGGGCAGAGGAATTACAATAATTTTTATTGCCTTCAAGCACAGACTGGTGAGGAATGACAGAGCTGCTTATAACAACTGTCACTGGGCGTCACTGGGGCACCAGAGCCCCCAGCCTCCACCATTTCAGAGCAGGGACAGGAGGAAGGAACTCCGGTGATTGTGCCAGGTAGGAGCACTGCACCAAAACGTTCTCTTGACAGGCGACCGCACCAACCCCAGCAGCATTTTTCACATCTCCCTGGCTTTCTGAGTGCTGCTCCCTACTAATTTTCTACCCTCCTTTCTCACTGCCCTCTGAACTTTGTTATACTCCTCTGCCACCTTATTCACTTTCTAGGATACAGACACAAGGTCCCCTGACATGCAATGCTTGTTCCTTTTATTCCTGAACATTTGTAAGGCACTACGAAGTAGCATTCCCATATATGACCTGTTAAGAGCTCTCCAGGTATAGAAATGTAGGCAAATAAGAAGCTGAGTAGTTATTGCTACAGTATTTATGGCAAAGATGATGCTTATTTGTCCCCTGGTTTAGAGTAAACTCCCCTAGCCACCTCAATTTCAATGACCTCAGATAAGGTAAAATTGCTAAATTCTCCTCTGCACAATGTCCGTGCTCATACAGGGTCGGTAATGGGCAGGCTGGGAGCTGGCAGGACAGACAGAAGGAACATCTCAGATATCCGAGTCCTGCACTGCAACCCTGGGGATCATGGAGGGTCGGTCATAGCTTGCGTGCGCTCCGAAGGTTGTCTCTCTTTACATGCATCTCCGAGTGCATCGCCAAGGGGGCAGCAAGGAATCTTTGCTCAAAAGGCGGAGGAAAGACCAGTCGGTTTTTTACGCTAACTTTTCATATCAGGATGGTTCCCCTCAGAGCTGTATGTAGGACAACTCTAGCTAGGCAAACGGCTCCAAGACGACCGCATTGCCTTGCTGCGTACATGCCAGAAGAGCGTTATCGTTGACATTGTTTTTTGTTCCGCATTTAGGCAAGGACAACGCACCGCCATCATCCTTACCTGTGTTAGACACTGAAAGTAGCCAGGCCCCTCACATCTTCCTGCATTTTGACATGTCTCAATTTAAGAAATACACTTCCCAGATTTCTAAGAAAGCTGCAAACCAGCATTGTTCACACCACAGAGAAGCTTTGATTTTTTTTATTTCCTTATTCTCTGCCATTTACTCACACATGCTTGCATTACATGTGCTCAATGTCTATCTCTTCCCAGCCCATCAGCAGTGTGATATAGAGAGTGACCATCAGCTGCAAAGGAGAGAGAACAATCTGTGATTTCAGGAAACACGGATGAGTGATGGCTGGTGAGGATGTACGCGAGAGCGTCAGGATCTGCGAGTAAATGGGAAAACCAGAAAATGTCACAGGCAACATGAAAAACAACAGATTGGCAATTTGTTTGATATTTGTTCATTTTAATATTTGAGAAGCATGCATGATGTACAGCCTAAATCCTTTGTTATGATGCCACCTTGACTTTGGGGAATATGTGAAACGCAAAAGCAAATCTGTTTTGAGAAACCTCGCAGATCCCAGCCATTGCTTCCTGGGATAATCTGTTTCATACTCCATTGCCAACAGTTCCTGCGATGAGGAAGTTACCACTACTGGCAGAGCAACTCCCACCACTCTGAAGTCAGCTGTCCACTTAATTTTGCAAAGGAAGTTTCTTCCTTGGGGTTTACATCAGGCTCACAACTGGGAAAGGGAATATCTTTGGCTTTTTGGAGAAACGTTATTCTCCTTGAAGTCCTTGTTCAAGTCTTGTGCATTGCTGCCCACAGTGTCCTGGAAAAATCAGGACCGTCTCATGATTGCAGGGCAGTGCTGGCAGTCCTTGTCCTTGGCCGGCTCCTGCTCTTTGCTGTAGTACCAAAGCTCATCCCAAAAGTGGCTGACATTCATCATGTGCTGCGACGCGTGACGTGGTGGCAGTCCAGTGGCTACGAGTGAGAAAACGGTGGGCTTTGCCCTGGAAATCCTGGCTTGCACCCCAGCAGGTATATGAGCACGGAAGGGTGAGGACTGCAGGAGTACAACGTTACAGTGTAGACTCCTGGCTTTGTGCTAGCACCTAAAGGGAGGTGACATTTGGTCACCATCATACCCGAAGCAGGAGTGAGGAAGAAGCCAGGCAGCTGGGTCACTCGCAGTATACAAACCAGGATGGTGTGGGATGATGCTGGGACAACCGTAACAAGCCAGATCTCAGGGCCACGGTCACCCGAAGCTTTCCCCAGAGCAATCCACGTAAATTTACACTTTTAAAGTGGTCCCTCCATTTACCCAGTATCATGCTACACCTGAGGAAGAGACCTGCAATATCCATTTAAAACTGTGCATTGCCTGTGAGAGCAAAGCCCCCCTTCAGGATAAACTTGCACGACGAACGCCCAGCTCCGGCGCCGGTCGGGTCCCCGCGCTCCGCGGGGGCTGGGGAGGGCGATGCCGCCGCGGGAGCTCCGCTCGCCCCCGCCGCCGCCGCCCGCCGAGCCGGGGCGATGCCGCCGCAGGCCCCAGCCTCCGTCTCCCGCCCCCCCGCTCCCCGCGCCGGCCCCGGCCTCCAGCGGCAGGTCCCGGGCCGGCGGCCAGCTCGTCCCCGGAGCCGCCGGGGCGCGGTCCGGCCGCGATGCCGGGGCGCCGGCGGGGAAGCCCCGAGCGCCCCTTCCCCGCCGGCGGGGCCGCGGCACCGGCAGCGCGGGGCGGCCCGGCGGGCTCCCGCCCTGGGAACCAACTTCAGCCGGGGCCCCGCGGGCGCCCCCCGCCCGGCCGGGCCAAACGGCGGCGGGAGCCCGCCCCGTCGGCGCGGAGGCATCGCCCGGCAGTCGCCCCGGCATCGCCCCGCGGCCAGCACTCGCCAGCACTCACCTGCCGTCCCCGCCGTCCCGCGCCCGCCCGCTCTCGCCCGGCTCCGGCAGCGCCCGCCCTAAATACCGGCGGCCCCGGCGGGGCTCGCCTGCGCCGCCGCCGCCGCGCGTCCCGCGCCGCTCCGCGCCGCTCCGCGGGGCCCGGCCGCTCCCCGGGCGGCGGCGGCGGCGGCGGCGGCTCGCTCAGCCCCGGGGGCCGGGCCGGGGCAGCGAGGGGCCCCCGCGCCGCCAGCGCCACCGGCCGCGGCCCCGCGGGAGGCGCCCACGCCGCCTGCGAGGGGACCCCCGGCCCCGGGGGGGGGGGGGGGGGGCGCCGCGGCCCCCCTGCCCCGGCGCGGGGGTGGGGATGGGGGCGCACCCCTCCTCGGGGGTGGCTCTCGCACCGGACCCCACTGCGCCCGCCTGGGCCTTGTGCCCGGTGCCCTGAAACAGCGCTCCGGCAGGCTGCGGTGTCGGAGACCCTGCCGGTATTTCAGGCGATTTGAAGATAAATAACGAAGCAAGATGATGCTGATGCCCTGCAAGGGAAGAGGGGCACCACCCATGGCCGAGCGTGGCTGTGGGCTGAGAGCTTCGCTGGCCAGGCTTGACCAAACCGCTGCACCTGGGTCGGCTTGCCTCCAAGGCAGGGCTGGCGGCCCCGCCGGCAGGGCAGGCCTGCACCCAGAGCTGAGAGACCCAGCGTGTTCGTCCCAGCTCTTCTGAGAGATGCAGTTAGTGGGTTTTAACTGTTTTTAGTCACTGCTGATAAATAAAATCTGTTTTTTCAGAGAAGCAGTAACTTTGTTCATGCTAGACAAAACATTTATAGAAAAGCAATTCAAATAGAGCCAAGGTCTTGAAAGAGCAATGCTGAAGTCACAGCCCCTTTGCAG